>NW_022610598.1:0-31336 GCF_000309985.2 Brassica rapa
TTTGGCCCACGTGGGCAATCTGGTCAGTACACACAGGACGTCTGTGGGTGTCCGCCAGCACACATAGGATGTCTGTGGCTGTCCGTGTGTGTCCGTCTGTGACGTCAGCACACACAGGACATCCGGGTCTGTCCATCAGTTCACATATCAGCACGTTGGTTCTTGGACTCCGCACGCTGGCCCTTCCCGGGACTGTTTGGTGATTTTGGCCCACGTGCGCTGTCTGTTCACTACAACAGGACGTCTGTGGGTGTCCGCCAACGCACACAGGACGTCTATGGCTGTCCATGTGGCTTTCCGTAAAACACACAACAGGACGTTCGTGGCTGTCAGTGGCTGTCCGTCAGCACACAGGGACGTCATGTGTGTCCGTCAGCACACACAGGACGTCCGTGTGTGTCTGTGTGTGTCCATCAGCACACACGGGACGTCCGTGGCTGCCCATCAGTACACATATCAGCACGCTGGTCCTTGGACTCACGACGCGGCCCTTTCCCGTGGACTGTTTGGGTGATTTTGGCCACGTGGGCTGTCTGTTCAGTACACACATGACGTCTGTTGGTGTCCGTCAGCACACACAGGATTTCGTGTGTGTCCATCAGCACACACAGGACGTCCGTGACTGTCCGTGTGTGTCTGTGTGTGTCCGTCAGCACACACAGGACGTCCGTGGCTGTCCATCAGTACACATATCAGCACATTGGTCCTTGGATCAGCACGCTGACCCTTCCCGTGGACTGTTCGGGTGATTTTGTCTCTGTTTTTGAGTACACAAAAACGTCTGTGGGTGTCCGCTAGCACACATAGGACGTCCGTGGCTGTCTGTGTGTGTCCGTGTGTGTCCGTTGTGGCCGTCAGCACACACAGGGTTCGTGGCTGTCCATCCACCATATCAGCACGTTGGTCCTTGGACTCAGCACGCTGGCCCTTCCCGTGGACTGTTTTGGCCATTTTGGCCCCACGTGGGCTGTCTGTTCAGTACACACAGGACGTCCGTGGGTGTCCGCCAGCACACAAAGGACATTTGTGGCTGTCCGTGACTGTCCGTCAGCACACACAGGACATCTGTGGCCTTTCGTGTGTGTCCGTGTGTGTATGTGGGTGTCCCCCAGCATACACAGGACGTTCGTGGCTGTCCGTGGCTGTCTGTCATCACACACAGGACGTCAGTGTGTGTCAGTCAGCACACACAGGACGTCTGTGTGTGTGCGTGTGTGTCCGTCAGCACACACAGGACGTCCGTGGGTGTCCTTCAGCACACACAGGACGTCCGTGGTTGTCCATCAGTACACATATCAGCATGCTGGCCCTTCCCTTGCACTGTTCGGGTGATTTTGGCCCATGTGGGCTGTCTGTTCAGTACACACAGGACGTCCGTGGGTGTTCGTCAGCACACACAGGACGTCCGTGGGTGTCCGTCAGCACACACAGGACATCCTTGGCTGTCTGTGTGTGTCTGTGTGTGTCCGTGTGTGTCCGTGTGTGTCCATCAGCACACACATGACGTTAGTGGCTGTCCATTAGTACACATATCAGCACGTTGGTCCTTGGGCTCAACACGCTGGCCCTTCCCGGGGACTGTCTGGGTGATTTTGGCCCACGTGGGCTGTCTGTTCAGTACACACAGGACGTCAGTGGGTGTCCGCCAGAACACACAGGACGTCCAGGGCTGTCTGTCAGCACACATAGGACGTCCGTGACTGTCCGTGTGTTTCCGTGTGTGTCCGTCCGCACACACCAGGACGTCCTTGGGTGTCTATCAGCACACACAGGACATCCGTGTGTGTCCGTCAGCACACACAGGACGTCCGTGGCTGTCCATGTGTGTCTGTGTGTGTCCGTCAGCACACACAGGACGTCCATGGCTGTCCATCAGTATACATATCAGCACGTTGGTCCTTGGGTGATTTTGGCCCATGTGGGCTGTCTACTCAGTACACAGAGGACGTCCATGGGTGTCCGCCAGCACACACAGGACGTCCGTGGCTGTCCATGGCTGTCCATCAGCACACACAGGACGTCCGTGGCTGTCCGTGTGTGTCCTTGTGTGTCCGTGTCTGTCCGTCAGAACACACAGACGTCCGTGGCTGTCATCAGTACACATATAAGCATGTTGGTCCTTGGACTCAGCACGTTGACCCTTCTCGGGACTGTTCGGGTGATTTTGGCCCACGTGGGCTTTTTGTTCAGTACACACAGGACGTCTGTGGGTGTTCGCCAGCACACACAGGGACGTCTGTGTGGCTGTCCGTCAGCACACACAGGACATCCGTGGCTGTCCGTGGGTGTCCGTGTGTGTCCGTCAACACACACAGGACGTCAGTGGCTGTCCATCAGTACACATATCAGCCCGTTGGTCCGACTAGGCCGCGGTCGATGCCTCACGTCGCTCGGTCGATACCCTGACCGAACCTCTCAAAATTTTCGCCCTTTATTTAAAACATCGCTCATAGGCGAGGGATAACTCAGATCTTAGCTCAAGACTACCATAGTCTTTCCTAGCTTAGATCAATACAACACATACGCAGCGGAATAATATCATCATCCATTGGTCTATAACCAATCTAATACTTGTCCGGTAGAATCACCTCAGCTAATGGTTAGTATACTCAACTACCAGCTAGCTCCAAGGTTGATTCTGAACACGAACCAAGTCATACAAATCTGAGGTTCCGTTTCCCTAACCATTCTATCTAGATCTATGCAACATTGCTAGATCATACCTTTGCCACATCCACGGACTTGTTAGCTCATCGGGCCAGCTACTCTAGCTGAATGAACTCATAGACCAGCTGATCGAGCTGTCACACTCGAACTGAGCTAGGACCGAGCTATGGCCAGCTGCCATATACTGCGTCCAGCTCCTTTAGACACACAAAACAACTCCCTTAGGTACTTAGTCATTCAGCCAACCATCCCCACAGACATAAGTAACCCTTGAGAAGTCTTCAAACGGCTAAGGACATGCATCTGGCCCTTACCGGCTCATGCACTGTCCCACATCCTTTTGCCTTATCAACTTATGATACCAAGTCCAGCTCATGGAATAACAACGCCCATCAGATCCTGAGTCAATCAACCAACCACCCCCATGACCCAGAACTGATGAGTCTTCACACGTACCTAACCGGCCATGGAACCATGTCCTAACGAAGCCGATCAATCCTCCTATTACCACCGGTGCATCCTTTGATCAATCAGATCAGACACCTTGATCCATCACCTATGGATCAGGTCATCCATCCTTGCCAAAGATCAGATTACACACGGCCTTCTTTAGATAAACACACCGGCCCCATACTTGTGGTCCATGCCACTTAGTACTCGCCTCCACGGCTTGCTGCTGGTTCCAAATGAATTGGACCTTGCACCCCACATGGTTCCTCATGTACTAGGATCCCCATGTGTCTCCTCCAGGATTCGGATCATTGATTCACACCATGATCAGAACTAACACACACACCATGATCCACCATGGATCACTAACACACACACACATGGATGAGTTAGATCAACTAAGATCCGCCCCTTATATCAGGGTCCTGGATCCTTAGTTTACATCACAACATATGGTATTCAAGGGGCGTGCCATACTTGGCCTTAACCGCACCACAAGAGACAGAAACATAACCTTGAAAGTAATTATAAAATCAGTTACCTTATAAATGATCTGATTAGATCAAGTCCCTTTCCTTATTATGTTCGGCCATGCTCCTCCAGTGCACGACTCTATCAATCCTTATCACATACCTCCTGTATTGATAAGATCCATTCATGGGTCGCACCCCTGATCCCTTCCATGGAACTTCCATGAAACCAGTTTCTACACTGCATCCACCTTCAAGGCTATTCATGCCATTGTGAGGGAAGTCCGGCCTTCTCCCTTCTCTCCTGGGTATTTGCGTGTGTTCCCAAGATACAGGGGAAGCCTAGGACGTGTTCATCCGTGGTGAAAACCTACCACAGGGTCGTTCATAACTCCCCTTGCACTTCCATGAAACTGCCCTCCCACACACCTCTCTCCTTAAGGCTGTCATGGCCTTTGGGAATGAATTCCGGTCATCTACCTTCTTTCCTCACCATTTGCGTGTGTTCTCAGGCCCTGTAGGATGCTTTGGGTGATAACATCACGGATCAAAACCACCAGAAAGTCGTTCATAACTTCCCCCCTTGATCTCTCCCAAAACTGCCTCTTTATGACCTTCACACCACCATGGGTCTTGGATTGGGAATCCGACCAACTCTCTGTCTTTTCTCTGTGTTTCTTTGTGTTTCAGGGTGTAGGAGGAAGCCCTGGCGTGCCTGCAAAGGCACGGACTTCCCTGCCTTTTATAGAAGAAGGGGCAGTTACCTTTCCAAAGGTTGCACCCTTTCGGTATCATTTCTGGCCATTGATTTAATCAATGGTCCAGATCATACCCATTCGCCTCAGGCAGTTTCCAGACGCCCTGGGCTTGCCAATCCACTCCTGCACAAGTCCAAACAAGCCCACACGGATTGCCCAAGCTTCTGGCTCAATCCCAAGAGCCAACCAGCCCATCGGTACACCCGGGTCTCCCACATGGCCCGGCCACTGTCCAGACCCGGCCCAACTGCCCATGACTTGAACACTCAGTCCAGCTGAGTTGAGCTGATCCCCAGCTGCCCCAGCTGAGTGAGCTAGACCATCCAGCTCAGGGAGCTGACCTACACTTCAGTGAGCTACATTGAGCTGCACTACACTTCACCTAGCTGGTCGAGCTTGCTTACTGCATCGCCCAGCTGTTATACACTGTGTCCAGCTTGCTTCCTTTATCTTCTTCAATTCTTCTAAGTCCCTTGGTCTATTTCCAGACCTATACTTAGTTCTCCCATGATCCATTCTGATCACCCACTTCAATCGAGCTTCACCTGGATCTCGTCCAGCTACCAGCTCGCTTGTCCAGCTCCTTTGAGCTTGCATCTGCCTTATTTTGGTTAAGTTCCAGCTACCTGATTCCCTTAACCACGTTTTGGACCATGACACGCTTGTCTTTAGGTCATGTGACCTGACTGGTGCGTCTCCTCGCACTAAAGTCTGTCCGGACGATCCTATCCAGGATCGGGGACATGACAAGTCTCCCCCACTTAGGATGGATTCGTCCTCGAATCCTGTGGTGTTGCCGTCTTGTCTGAAGAAAAAAGATTCCAACCGAATGCATCCAGAACATAGAGCATGCTCGATTGGTTCTTCCTAACCAATTCGTTGCATCTCCCTCCTTGTCCCTCCTCACTGATCACGTCTTGATCACCATCTACACAAGTCTCCCCCACTTGATAGAGATTTTACCCAAAATCTTATCAAGTGATCCATCAAGCACCCATACAAAGACATGACTTGTGTCACTGACCCAACTCTCCAGGTTGCGTTCCTAGTAGACACCAAGTCCATGTAGAACACTTTAGTTCCATGACTAGATCAAATTCAGTCGCTAGGAACATACTGCGTACTCAAGTCTTAGAAGATTCAACCAATCTCCTAGCCACTCGATGCACCAGCCAAGTCCTAGCGAACATGTTCCAATCTTTAGGTTGATCACTCTACCATGAGTCCTAACAGATTGTTTTGTTCCCTTAAGTCCTTCCCGGACAATAAGGTTTATGATTCCAGCCCCCAATTACTGGATCATTCCTGAACCAGCCACAGCCTCTCCCAGCTTGGCCATATTGCCATCTTAGCCCAAGACTAAACCGCCTTAACTTGACTTCTGTCCAAACCGGACTTTGTCATATTACGATCCTGGTCCATTTAGGACGTGATCATATACCAGTCCTGGTCCACTCAGGGACTAGACCGTTACACCCCGACCATAGGTCCATCTCCGAGTAGGTCGTGTCCTGATCCTCATCCTTTGACGGACTTGATCATATTGCGGTTCTGGTCCACTCCAGGACTCAACCGTCTCACCCCAACCATAGGTCAATCTCCGACATGGTTGTGCTGCGATCCTCATCCCTCACTGGACTTGATCGACTTCACCTCAGCCATCTTAGCTGGTGCCATTCTATATGGACTTTTAGATAATGGGGCCGTAGCAGGTTCCAATTCAATGATGAATGGGTCAGCCCTATAAGGGGGAATGCCCTGTAGTGCCCCAAACACTTCCTGAAATTCCCGAACCAACGGTATACCCTCTGGGTCACAGGCCCCTACAACCTCATCAGTGTAAATGGTAGCCAAAAAGGCCTCACAACCATTTCCAAGTATCCGTTCTACTTGGACTGCTGAAACCACCAAACTACAAGAGGTTGGCTTGATTCCTTGGTACTTAATCGGGGGTCCAAACTCGTTCTCAAGTTGCACCCTTCCCCGGTGACAATCTAGAGTTGCCCGATACTTTCCCAACCAGTCCATGCCCAAGATCACTTCATGATGCTTGAGGGGGACAACAATCAGATCTATAGGCATCGGCCTATCCAAGATCACCACAGGGATGTCCTTAACCAGACCGAGTGAGTTCATAACTTGTCCTACTCACTCGTTCAGGACCGTCCCATGTTCCATACTGGAACAAACCTTTTCCAATCATACTTGGACTCACAAAACTATGTGTAGCTCCAGTATCAAATAATGTGTTTCCACACCACCGATCATTAAGTACTTAGATGAGTAGGATATCGGTTTGATCACACATTTGGAAAATGTCCCATACCATTCTCCAAAGCATCACACATCTGTGAACGTCCCATACCATTCACAAAAGTGTTTATAGTATACCTCAATCCTCATCATACTAAGATACTTAACATCGTGTTTCCAATTCCTCTTGGAATTGATCCATTCAATTCACTCAATCTTAAGGAATCCTACCTTGACTTACACTGAGTCCAAGCTGATCCATCTGATCACAAGCCCACTCATGTACTAGCCATGTAGCGTCTCCCTTAGACTAACATGTACATTGCATATGCTCACTTGTTTTGAACGGCCACCAAGGGATAACATTTACCTCCAAGAGAGTGCTGCACGTTTCTTTCAACCTAAGCCACTCTCTGGTCCATGTTACTTCCCTTGTCCAGGTCGTCCATACAAAGATCTTGCATTGCGTCCATCATCCAATCCGTCTACTATTCCCAAATAACTAGATAAACTAACCTTTATGTTTTCAGGGTCTTTCCGTGGAAGAGTGTATCTTGGCTAAACCGGCTCATGTTGGAACTTCCCCATTCACAAGCATGAAACCCAATCTTACCTCAACTCTCGCTTGGCTCACCAAAGCTAAGGTTCCAAGTCATCATAGTTTTCAGAAATAATTTCGGTTTGGAACTCAGCATCCTTGAGCACTGTCCGTAACAGGATCAAGCATGCTCTGATACCAACTTGTAAGACCCGATCCTGGCCGACTAGGCCGCGGTCGATGCCTCACGTCGCTCGGTCGATACCCTGACCGAACCTCTCAAAATTTTCGCCCTTTATTTAAAACATCGCCCATAGGCGAGGGCTAACTCAGATCTTAGCTCAAGACTACCATAGTCTTTCCTAGCTTAGATAAATACAACACATACGCAGCGGAATAATATCATCATCCATTGGTCTATAACCAATCTAATACTTGTCCGGTCGAATCACCTCAGCTAATGGTTAGTATACTCAACTACCAGCTAGCTCCAAGGTTGATTCTGAACACGAACCAAGTCATACAAATCTGAGGTTCCATTTCCCTAACCATTCTATCTAGATCTATGCAACATTGCTAGATCATACCTTTGCCACATCCACGGAGCTTGTTAGCTCATCGGCCCAGCTACTCTAGCTGAATGAACTCATAGACCAGCTGATCGAGCTGTCACACTCGAACTGAGCTAGGACCGAGCTATGGCCAGCTGCCATATACTGCGTCCAGCTCCTTTACACACACAAAACAACTCCCTTAGGTACTTAGTCATTCAGCCGACAATCCCCACAGACATAAGTAACCCTTGAGAAGTCTTCAAACAGCTAAGGACATGCATCTGGCCCTTACAGGCTCATGCACTGTCCCACATCCTTTTGCCTTATCAACTTATGATACCAAGTCCAGCTCATGGAATAACAACGCCCATCAGATCCTGAGTCAATCAACCAACCACCCCACATGACCCAGAACTGATGAGTCTTCACACGTACCTAACCGGCCATGGAACCATGTCCCAACGAAGCCGATCAGTCCTCCTCTTACCACCGGTGCATCCTTTGATCAATCAGATCAGACACCTTGATCCATCACCTATGGATCAGGTCATCCATCCTTGCCAAAGATCAGATTACACACGGCCTTCTTTAGATAAACACACCAGCCCCATACTTGTGGTCCATGCCACTTAGTACTGGCCTTACTCGCCTCCACGGCTTGCTGCTGGTTCCAAATGAATTGGACCTTGCACCCCACATGGTTCCTCATGTACAAGGATCCCCATGGGTCTCCTCCATGATTCGGATCATTGATTCACACCATGATCAGAACTAACACACACACCATGATCCACCATGGATCACTATCCAATGAGTGGCCTCTAACTTCCATCCCACATGGATGAGTTAGATCAACTAAGATCCGCCCCTTATCTCAGGGTCCTGGATCCTTAGTTTACATCACAACATATGGTCTTCAAGGGGCGTGCCATACTTGGCCTTAACCGCACCACAAGAGACAGAAACATAACCTTGAAAGTAATTATAAAATCCGTTACCTTATACATGATCTGATTAGATCAAGTGCCTTTCCTTATTATGTTCGGCCATGCTCCTCCAGTGCACGCCTCTATCAATCCTTATCACATACCTCCTGTATTGATAAGATCCATTCATGGGTCGCACCCCTGATCCCTTCCATGGAACTTCCATGAACCCAGTTTCTACACTGCATCCACCTTCAAGGCTATTCATGCCATTGTGAGGGAAGTCCGGCCTTCTCCCTTCTCTCCTGGGTATTTGCGTGTGTTCCCAAGATACAGGGGAAGCCTAGGACGTGTTCATCCGTGGTGAAAACCTACCACAGGGTCGTTCATAACTCCCCTTGCACTTCCATGAAACTGCCCTCCCACACACCTCTCTCCTCAAGGCTGTCTTGGCCTTTGGGAATGAATTCCGGTCATCTACCTTCTTTCCTAACCATTTGTGTGTGTTCTCAGGCCCTGTAGGATGCTTTGGGTGATAACATCACGGATCAAAACCACCAGAAAGTCGTTCATAACTTCCCCCCTTGATCTCTCCCAAAACTGCCTCTTTGTGACCTTCACACCACCATGGGTCTTGGATTGGGAATCCGACCAACTCTCTGTCTTTTCTCTGTAATTCTTTGTGTTTCAGGGTGTAGGAGGAAGCCCTGGCGTGCCTTCAAAGGCACGGACTTGCCTGCCTTTTATAGAAGAAGGGGCAGTTACCTTTCCAAAGGTTGCACCCTTTCGGTATCATTTCTGGCCATTGATTTAATCAATGGTCCAGATCATACCGATTCACCTCAGGCAGTTTCCAGACGCCCTGGGCTTGCCAATCCACTCCTGGACAAGTACAAACAAGCCCACACGGATTGCCCAAGCTCCTGGCTCAATCCCAAGAGCCAACCAGCCCATCGGTACACCCGGGTCGCCCACATGGCCCGGCCACTGTCCAGACCCGGCCCAACTGCCCATGACTTGAACACTCAGTCCAGCTGAGTTGAGCTGATCCCCAGCTGACCCAGCTGAGTGAGCTAGACCATCCAGCTCAGGGAGATGACCTACACTTCAGTGAGCTACATTGAGCTGCACTACACTTCACCTAGCTGGTCGAGCTTGCTTACTGCATCGCCCAGCTATTATACACTGTGTCCAGCTTGCTTCCTTTATCTTCTTCAATTCTTCTAAGTCCCTTGGTGTATTTCCAGACCTATACTTAGTTCTCCCATGATCCATTCTGATCACCCACTTCAATCGAGCTTCACCTGGATCTCTTCCAGCTACCAGCTCGCTTGTCCAGCTCCTTTGATCTTGCATCTGCCTTATTTTGGATAAGTTCCAGCTACCTGATTCCCTTAACCACGTTTTGGACCATGACACGCTTGTCTTTAGGTCATGTGACCTGACTGGTGCGTCTCCTCGCACTAAAGTCTGTCCGGACGATCCTATCCAGGATCGGGGACATGACAAGTCTCCCCCACTTAGGATGGATTCGTCCTCGAATCCTGTGGTGTTGCCGTCTTGTCTGAAGACAAAAGATTCCAACCGAATTCTTTGCATCCAGAACATAGAGCATGCTCGATTGGTTCTTCTTAACCAATTCGTTGCATCTCCCTCCTTGTCCCTCCTCACTGATCACGTCTTGATCACCATCTACACAAGTCTCCCCCCACTTGATAGAGATTTTACCCAAAATCTTATCAAGTGATCCATCAAGCACCCATACAAAGACATGACTTGTGTCACTGACCCAACTCTCCAGGTTGCGTTCCTAGTAGACACCAAGTCCATGTAGAACACTTTAGTTCCATGACTAGATCAAATTCAGTCGCTAGGAACATACTGCGTACTCAAGTCTTAGAAGATTCAACCAATCTCAAAGCCACTCTATGCACCAGCCAAGTCCTAGCGAACATGTTCCAATCTTTAGGTTGATCACTCTACCATGAGTCCTAACAGATTGTTTTGTTCCCTTAAGTCCTTCCCGGACAATAAGGTTTATGATTCCAGCCCCCAATTACTGGATCATTCCTTAACCAGCCACAGCCTCTCCCAGCTTGGCCATATTGCCATCTTAGCCCTTACAAGACTAAACCGCCTCAACTTGACTTCTGTCCAAACTGGACTTTGTCATATTTTGATCCTGGTCCATTTAGGACGTGATCATATTCCAGTCCTGGTCCACTCAGGGACTAGACCGTTACACCCCGACCATAGGTCCATCTCCGAGTAGGTCGTGTCCTGATCCTCATCCTTTGACGGACTTGATCATATTGTGGTTCTGGTCCACTCCAGGACTCAACCGTCTCACCCCAACCATAGGTCAATCTCCGACTTGGTTGTGCTGCGATCCTCATCCCTCACTGGACTTGATCGACTTCAGCTCAGCCATCTTAGCTGGTGCCATTCTATATGGACTTTTAGATAATGGGGACATTCCAGGTTCCAATTCAATGATGAATGGGTCAGCCCTATCAGGGGGAATGCCCTGTAGTGCCCCAAACACTTCCTGAAATTCCCGAACCAACGGTATACCCTCTGGGTCACAGGCCCCTACAACCTCATCAGTGTAAATGGTAACCAAAAAGGCCTCACAACCATTTCCAAGTATCCGTTCTACTTGGACTGCTGAAACCACCAAACTACAAGAGGTTGGCTTGATTCCTTGGTACTTAATCGGGGGTCCAAACTCGTTCTCAAGTTGCACCCTTCCCCGGTGACAATCTAGAGTTGCCCGATACTTTCCCAACCAGTCCATGCCCAAGATCACTTCATGATGCTTGAGGGGGACAACAATCAGATCTATAGGCATCGGCCTATCCAAGATCACCACAGGGATGTCCTTTACCAGACCGAGTGAGTTCATAACTTGTCCTACTCACTCGTTCAGGACCGTCCCATGTTCCATACTGGAACAAACCTTTTCCAATCATACTTGGACTCACAAAACTATGTGTAGCTCCAGTATCAAATAATGTGTTTCCACACCACCGATCATTAAGTACTTAGATGAGTAGGATCTCGGTTTGATCACACATTTGGAAAATGTCCCATACCATTCTCCAAAGCATCACACATCTGTGAACGTCCCATACCATTCACAAAAGTGTTTATAGTATACCTCAATCCTCATCATACTAAGATACTTAACATCGTGTTTCCAATTCCTCTTGGAATTGATCCATTCCATTCACTCAATCTTAAGGAATCCTACCTTGACTTACACTGAGTCCAAGCTGATCCATCTGATCATAAGCCCACTCATGTACTAGCCATGTAGCGTCTCCCTTAGACTAACATGAACATTGCATATGCTCACTTGTTTTGAACGGCCACCAAGGGATAACATTTACCTCCAAGAGAGTGCTGCACGTTTCTTTCAACCTAAGCCACTCTCTGGTCCATGTTACTTCCCTTGTCCAGGTCGTCCATACAAAGATCTTGCATTGCGTCCATCATCCAATCCGTCTACTATTCCCAAATAACTAGATAAACTAACCTTTATGTTTTCAGGGTCTTGCCGTGGAAGAGTGTATCTTGGCTAAGCCGGCTCATCTTGGAACTTCCCCATTCACAAGCATGAAACCCAATCTTACCTCAACTCTCGCTTGGCTCACCAAAGCTAAGGTTCCAAGTCATCATAGTTTTCAGAAATAATTTCGGTTTGGAACTCAACATCCTTGAGCACTGTCCGTAACAGGATCAAGCATGCTCTGATACCAACTTGTAAGACCCGATCCTGGCCGACTAGGCCGCGGTCGATGCCTCACGTCGCTCGGTCGATACCCTGACCGAACCTCTCAAAATTTTCGCCCTATATTTAAAACATCGCCCATAGGCGAGGGCTAACTCAGATCTTAGCTCAAGACTACCATAGTCTTTCCTAGCTTAGATCAATACAACACATACGCAGCGGAATAATATCATCATCCATTGGTCTATAACCAATCTAATACTTGTCCGGTCGAATCACCTCAGCTAATGGTTAGTATACTCAACTACCAGCTAGCTCCAAGGTTGATTCTGAACACGAACCAAGTCATACAAATCTGAGGTTCCGTTTCCCTAACCATTCTATCTAGATCAATGCAACATTGCTAGATCATACCTTTGCCACATCCACGGAGCTTGTTAGCTCATCGGCCCAGCTACTCTAGCTGAATGAACTCATAGACGAGCTGATCGAGCTGTCACACTCGTACTGAGCTAGGACCGAGCTATGGCCAGCTGCCATATACTGCGTCCAGCTCCTTTACACACACAAAACAACTCCCTTAGGTACTTAGTCATTCAGCCAACAATCCCCACAGACATAAGTAACCCTTGAGAAGTCTTCAAACAGCTAAGGACATGCATCTGGCCCTTACCGGCTCATGCACTGTCCCACATCCTTTTGCCTTATCAACTTATGATACCAAGTCCAGCTCATGGAATAACAACGCCCATCAGATCCTGAGTCAATCAACCAACCACCCCACATGAACCAGAACTGATGAGTCTTCACACGTACCTAACAGGCCATGGAACCATGTCCCAACGAAGCCGATCATTCCTCCTCTTACCACCGGTGCATCCTTTGATCAATCAGATCAGACACCTTGATCCATCACCTATGGATCAGGTCATCCATCCTTGCCAAAGATCAGATTACACACGGCCTTCTTTAGATAAACACACCGGCCCCATACTTGTGGTCCATGCCACTTAGTACTAGCCTTACTCGCCTCCACGGCTTGCTGCTGGTTCCATGATCTAAGTTAGCTCTCGCCCATGTGTCTCCTCCATGATTCGGATCATTGATTCACACCATGATCAGAACTAACACACACACCATGATCCAACATGGATCACTATCCAATGAGTGGCCTCTAACTTCCATCCCACATGGATGAGTTAGATCAACTAAGATCTGCCCCTTATCTCAGGGTCCTGGATCCTTAGTTTACATCACAACATATGGTCTTCAAGGGGCGTGCCATACTTGGCCTTAACCGCACCACAAGAGACAGAAACATAACCTTGAAAGTAATTATAAAATCAGTTACCTTATACATGATCTGATTAGATCAAGTGCCTTTCCTTATTATGTTCGGCCATGCTCCTACAGTGCACGCGTCTATCAGTACTTATCACATACCTCCTGTATTGATAAGATCCATTCATGGGTCGCACCCCTGATCCCTTCCATGGAACTTCCATGAAACCAGTTTCTACACTGCATCCACCTTCAAGGCTATTCATGCCATTGTGAGGGAAGTCCGGCCTTCTCCCTTCTCTCCTGGGTATTTGCGTGTGTTCCCAAGATACAGGGGAAGCCTAGGACGTGTTCATCCGTGGTGAAAACCTACCACAGGGTCGTTCATAACTCCCCTTGCACTTCCATGAAACTGCCCTCCCACACACCTCTCTCCTTAAGGCTGTCTTGGCCTTTGGGAATGAATTCCGGTCATCTACCTTCTTTCCTCACCTTTTGCGTGTGTTCTCACGGATGCTTTGGGTGATAACATCACGGATCAAAACCACCAGAAAGTCGTTCATAACTTCACCCCTTGATCTCTCCCAAAACTGCCTCTTTATGACCTTTACACCACCATGGGTCTTGGATTGGGAATCCGACCAACTCTCTGTCTTTTCTCTGTGTTTCTTTGTGTTTCAGGGTGTAGGAGGAAGCCCTGGCGTGCCTGCAAAGGCACGGACTTGCCTGCCTTTTATAGAAGAAGGGGCAGTTACCTTTCCAAAGGTTGCACCCTTTCGGTATCATTTCTGGCCATTGATTTAATCAATGGTCCAGATCATACCTATTCGCCTCAGGCAGTTTCCAGACGCCCTGGGCTTGCCAATCCACTCCTGGACAAGTCCAAACAAGCCCACACGGATTGCCCAAGCTCCTGGCTCAATCCCAAGAGCCAACCAGCCCATCGGTACACCCGGGTCGCCCACATGGCCCGGCCACTGTCCAGACCCGGCCCAACTGCCCATGACTTGAACACTCAGTCCAGCTGTGTTGAGCTGATCCCCAGCTGACCCAGCTGAGTGAGCTAGACCATCCAGCTCAGGGCGCTGACCTACACTTCAGTGAGCTACATTGAGCTGCACTACAGTTCACCTAGCTGGTCGAGCTTGCTTACTGCATCGCCCAGCTGTTATACACTGTGTCCAGCTTGCTTCCTTTATCTTCTTCAAGTCTTCTAAGTCCCTCAGTATATTTCCATACCTATACTTAGTTCTCCCATGATCCATTCTGATCACCCACTTCAATCGAGCTTCACCTGGATCTCGTCCAGCTACCAGCTCGCTTGTCCAGCTCCTTTGAGCTTGCATCTGCCAAAATTTGGTTAAGTTCCAGCTACCTTATTCCCTTAACCACGTTTTGGACCATGACACGATTGTCTTTAGGTCATGTGACCTGACTGGTGCGTCTCCTCGCACTAAAGTCTGTCGGGGCGATCCTATCCAGGATCGGGGACATGACAGAACTTAGAATGGATTAAATGATTAGAAAAGGGGAGTCTTATGTAGGGACCCTATGTATTGGTGGTGTGGAAACACACGTACTGTTTGATACTGGAGCTACACGCAGTTTTGTGAGCCCAGATATGATCGGAAAAGGGTTGTTCCAGATGGAAACGGAGGATGATCCTTGCATAGTGAATGCGGCCGGTGGGCAAGTAATGCATTCATTAGGGAGAGTAAAGGATATCCCAATAGTGATCCAGGATAGAGTTATGCCTATGGATCTGGTTGTGGTCTGCCTTAAGAATCATGAGGTGATATTAGGCATGGACTGGCTTGGAAAGAACCGGGCCACTCTGGACTGTCACAGAGGAAGGGTGCAGTTTAAGAGTGGGTGTGGGTGTCCGCCAGCACACACAGGACGTCCTGTGGCTGTCTGTGGCTGTCCGTCAGCACACACAGAACGTCCAAGGCTGTCCGTGTATGTTCCTGTGTGTCTCTGGGTGTCTGCCAGCATACACAGGACGTTCGTGGCTGTCTGTGGCTGTCAGTCAGCACACACAGGACGTCCGTGGCTGTCCATCAGTACACATATCAGCACGCTGGTCCTTGGACTCAGCATGCTGGCCCTTCCCGAGGACTGTTCAGGTGATTTCGGCCCACGTGGGCTGTCTGTTCAGTACACACAGGACATCCGTGGGTGTCCGTCATCACAGACAGGACGTCCGTGGGTGTCTGTCAGCACACACAGGACATCCGTGGCTGTCCGTGTTTGTCTGTTTGTGTCCATCAGCACACACAGGACGTCCGTGGCTGTCCATCAGTACACATATCAGCACGTTGGTCCTTGGACTCAGCACGCTGGCCCTTCCTGGGGACTGTTTGGGTGATTTTGGCCCACGTGGGCTGTCTGTTCAGTACACACAGGACGTCCGTGGGTGTCCGCCAGCACACACAGGACGTCCGGGGCTGTCCGTGGCTGTCTGTCAGCACACACAGGACGTCCGTGACTGTCCATGTGTGTCCGTGTGTGTCCGTCCGCACACACAGGACGTCCGTGGCTGTCCATGTGTGTCCGTGTGTGTCCGTCAGCACACACAGGACGTCCGTGGCTGTTCATCAGTATACATATCAGCACGTTGGTCCTTGGACTTAGCACGCTGGCCCTTCTCGTGGACTGTTTGGGTGATTTTGGCCCACGTGGGCTGTCTGTTCAGTACACAGAGGATGTCCGTGGGTGTCCACCAGCACACACAGGACGTCCGTGCCTGTCCATGCTATCTGTCAGCACACACAGGACGTCCGTGGCTGTCCGTGTGTGTCCGTGTCTGTCCGTCAGTATACACAGGACGTCCGTGGCTGTCCATCA
The DNA here is from genome assembly GCF_000309985.2 of Brassica rapa. Classification (NCBI taxonomy): domain Eukaryota; kingdom Viridiplantae; phylum Streptophyta; class Magnoliopsida; order Brassicales; family Brassicaceae; genus Brassica; species Brassica rapa. The sequence goes on from NW_022610598.1 coordinate 16,478, forward strand.
GTACACAAATCAGCACGTTGGTCCTTGGACTCAGCATGCTGACCCTTCCCGTGGACTGTTCGGGTGATTTTGGCCCGCCAGCACACACAGGACGTCTGTGGCTGTATGTGGCTGTCCGTCAGCACACACAGGACGTCCATGGCTGTCCGTGTGTGTTCATGTGTGTCTATGGGTGTCCGCCAGCATACACAGGACGTTCGTGGCTGTCCGTGGCTGTCTGTCAACACACACAGGACGTCTGTGTCTGTCCGTCAGCACACACATGACGTCTGTGTGTGTCCGTCAGCACACACAGGACGTCCGTGGCTGTCCATCAGTACACATATCAGCACGCTGGTCCTTGGACTCAGCATGCTGGCCCTTCCCGAGGACTGTTCGGGTGATTTCGGCCCACGTGGGCTGTCTGTTCAGTACACACAGGACATCCGTGGGTGTCCGTCAGCACACACAGGACGTCCGTGGGTGTCTGTCAGCACACACAGGACATCCGTGGCTGTCCGTGTGTGTCCGTGTGTGTCCATCAGCACACACAGGACGTCCGTGGCTGTCCATCAGTACACATATCAGCACGTTGGTCCTTGGACTCAGCACGCTGGCCCTTCTCGGGGACTGTTTGTGTAAGACCCGATCCTGGCCTCCTAGGCCACGGTCGATGCCTCACGTCGCTCGGTCCACTTCCTGGCCGAACCTCTTAATTTTTGCCCTTTATTTATAATATCACCTAAAGGCGAGAGCTAACTTAGATCTTAGCTAAAGACTTCCCTAGTCATTAATAGCCTAGATCCTTTCAACAGATACGCAGCGGATTATTCTCTAGTAAACCATTGGTCTAAAACCAATCTAACAATTGTCTGGTCGAATCACCTTAGCCTTGGTCAGTTTACTCAACTACCAATTAGCTTAAAGGTCCATCCTAAACCCAAACCAAGCCATACGATTCTGAGGTTCCATTCCCCTAAACCATTTTATCTAGATCTACATAAGTAAATGCTAGATCATACCTTTGCCACATCTATGGAGCTTATTAGCTCATCGGTCCTCCATTGACTCAAATTGATCTTGCTTGACAGCTGGACAACGATCACTCAATGATCTTACTTAAGGTCCTTATCTTGATTCCTGCATCACTTAGTCAGGTACTTAGTCATTCAACCAACCAAAAGACCTAAGTAACCTTTGAGAAGTCTTTGAAAGGATAAGGGTTTGCATCTGGCCTTTCTCGGCTCATGCACAATCCAAAATCCTTTTGCCTTATAGGCAATAGTACCAAGTCCATCTTATGGACTGACAAAGCTCATTAGATCCTAAGTCAATCAACCAACCTTCCTCACATGACTTGGAACTGATGAATCATCATCTGGCCTGATCGGCCTTGGGACATAACCCAGACAACAGATATGACTTGTTCATACCAACCGATGCATTCCTAAATCAGATTAGTTCCGACACCTTGAACCATCATCCAGAGGTCAGGTCTTCCATACTCAACCATGATCATATCTTACACGGCTTTCCATTAACAATCACACCTAGGCTTAGTACCTATGGTCTACGACACATAATACTAGCCAGACACTTCGTCATGGCTCTTAGCCAATACCGAAGCTATTAACACCAAGGTTGATATATAGAAGCATCACACCAATACTCTTACTCCAGAAACGTGACTATCCATACTAGTGCTCGGCCATCGAACCATCGTCATGAAACATGATCCGACCACTAGACTTGATAAGCCATCGTCCACTTAGCATGTACTGATATAACCGGCCTTCCATTGCCATCATGTGGGTGTACGCCCTACATAAGGCATATGGCGCCTATCCTACTAACCAACCAGAGGTTGATTGTAAGATATCCTACTTAGCCTTTGCGACTAGAACCATCCAACCATAGTCGGATCGTCCATAGTCCCGTCTAACCGTCTGGTTAAGAGCTAGGTGCGATCGGCCAGTTATAAGTCCGGCCCAAAGTCTCACGGACCTTCTTACCTGATCCGACCCAAAGCCTGGATCCATACCACAGAGTAAGGCCCAAGACCCAACCGGATTGTAAGGCCGAAGACCAAACCGGATTGCCTTGCAACCGATCAGACCTTGCTACGCAACACTCCGGTTAAACTAACCGTCCATCCGTTCGACTATGCAGCCGCGGACTGTCCACTTGGTTCGGCCTAAGCCTTGAACCAATGGCACCGTTTGGAACTCACACCCTTTGGGAATAGTACCCTTTGGACACTCGTGCCTCTTGGCAACTCATGACCCTTGGCATCTCGCACCCATTCAGATGCTCCAACCGTTCGACCTAACCGTCCGTATGGACTGTCTGGTCCGTGCGTGTGTCCGGCCTATGGCCAAAGGATCACGCCTTAACCTACCCAAGTCATGAACCATTGTGACTGCTCAGGGAAGGGTTGCAACCGTTCAGAACAGAACAGAACCGCCCCTATCCAATCGGATCACCTGAGGCCGGTTTAGACCATGCGCGCGCCTAACTCGTCGGTTATGGACCGCGACCGCATTACTCTACCAGAACCACGGTTATAACCAATCCCAACACATCAACAAGGCCACGCCAATGTACAGAAGGAGTAGAAGAAGAATTGGATGAAAAGAATGAGAAGAATAGGACACAATCCAAACGCCCATGGCTAGACCGGTTCGGACTGTCCGATTATCTTAGCCGATGAGTCGGTGGTTACCCACTGACCCTATCTGACTGAACCACGGCTTTGGAGTCCTTCTCCAGACCTTTCTCTATGCCTTGGGTATTCATAACCACACGGCCTCCTCTCTCTTAAACCGTTCTCCTTGCCGGAGATACAAAACCACCACGACCGGCCCTTTTCCGGCCGATCTCTTGGCCGAGACTCTCTCTCTCTCTCTCTCTCTACGTTTTTCTCTGAGTATTTTACTCTGGAATTGGATAATGAAACCAACAGGAGAGGCCCCATATTTATAGAAAACGAGGGGGTAAGTCTTGCCCCACGAACAGGCACGACTTGCTATCGAACGGGCACCATCGGCCAAGGGTTGTGCCCCCTCGGCCACTTGCATCCCATCGTCCTTTCTGATTGGGTTTGGGATCGATCATAAGCCTAACCCACGCCCCAAGCCTCCTGGACTTAGCCCACAGCCTTTTCCAAAGACCCAATAGCCTGTGGCCTCATGGCCGGACCTCACAGCCCGCCACTGACCCGGACCCGTACCATCGGCCTAAAAACCGAACAGTCCGTCTACCTGAGGTGAGCTGACTCTCAGCTGCCTCAGCTGAGTGAGCTACTAGTCCAGCTAATGGAGCTGATTTAGTAGGGACTGAGCTGGAGTGAACTAAACCTAGCTTCGTTGAGCTGGTCGAGCTACTCGTCTACTTCGTCCAGTTACCGTCTTACTCGTCCTAGCTGTCTATTAGCTTATATAAGGTTAAGTCTAAGTTTCCTTATGTTCTTAACCTTCTTTCTCGACCATGGAACGCTTGCCTTGATGTCCTAAGACTGGCTGGTACGTTTCCTCGAACCATGGCCGTCCCGACAAATCCTTTCCAGGATTGGGGGCGTGACAGTTTGGGTGATTTTAGCCCAGCTGCTGTTCAGTACACGAAGGACGTCCGTGGGTGTCCGCCAGCACACACAGGACAACTGGGGCTGTCCGTGGATGTCTGTCAGCACACACAGGACGTCCATGACTGTCCGTGTGTGTCCGTCCGCACACACATGACGTCCGTGGGTGTCTGTCAGCACACACAGGACGTTCGTGTGTGTCCGTCAGCACACACATGACGTCCGTGGCTGTCCATGTGTGTCCGTGTGTGTCCGTCAGCACACACAGGACGTCCGTGGCTGTTCATCAGTATACATATCAACACGTTGGTCCTTGGACTTAGCACGCTGGCCCTTCTCGTGGACTGTTTGGGTGATTTTGGCCCACGTGGGCTCTCTGTTCAGTACACTGAGGACGTCCGTGGGTGTCCGCCAGCACACACAGGACGTCCGTGGCTGTCCATGGCTGTCCGTCAGCACACACAGGACGTCCGTGGCTGTCCGTGTGTGTCCGTGTGTGTCCGTGTCTGTCCGTCAGAAGACACAGGACGTCCGTGGCTGTCCATCAGTACACATATCAGCACGTTGTTCCTTGGACTCAGCACACACAGGACATCCTGGGCTGTCTGTTCAGTACAAACAGGACGTATGTGGGTGTCCGCCAGCACACACAGGACATCCGTGGCTGTCCATGTGTGTTCGTGTCTGTCCGTGTGTGTCCATCAGCACACACAGGACGTCCGTGGCTGTCCATCAGTACACATATCAGCACGTTGGTCCTTAGACTCAGCATGCTGGCCCTTCCCGGGGACTGTTTGGGTGATTTTGGCCCACGTGGGCTGTCTGTTCAGTACACACAGGACGTCTGTGGGTGTCTGTCAGGACATATAGGACGTCCGGGGCTGTCTGTGGCTCTCCGTTAGGACACACAGGACGTCCGTGACTGTCTGTGTGTGTCCGTCAGCACACAGAAGATGTCTGTGGGTGTCCGTCAGCACACATAGGACGTCCGTGTGTGTCCGTCAGCACACACACGACGTTTGTGGCTGTCCATGTGTGTCCCTGTGTGTCCGTCAGCACTCACAGGACATCCGTGGCTGTCCATGTGTGTCCGTCAGAACACACAGGACGTCGGTGGCTGTCCATCAGTACATTGGTCCTTGGACTCAGCACGCTGGCCCTTCTCGTGGACTGTTTGGGTGATTTTGGCCCACGTGGGCTGTTTGTTCAGTACATAGAGGACGTCCGTGGGTATCCGCCTGCACACACAGGATGTCCGTGTGTGTCCGTCAGCACACAATGGACGTCCGGGGCTGTCCGTGTGTCTCCGTCAGCACACACAGGACGTCCGTGACTGTCTATCAGTACACATATCAGCATGTTGGTCCTTGGACTCAGAACGTTGACCCTTCCCGTGGACTGTTCGGGTGATTTTGGCCCACGTGGGCTGTCTGGTCAGTACACACAGGACGTCCGTGGGTGTCCGCCAGCACACACAGGATGTCCGTGGCTGTCCGTGTTTGTCCGTCTGTGTCTGTCAACACACACATGATGTCCGTGGCTATCCATCAGTACACATATCAGCACGTTGGTCCCTTGACTCAGCACGCTGGCCCTTCCCGTGGACTGTTTGGGTAATTTTGCCCCACGTGGGCTGTCTGTTCAGTACACACAGGAACATCCGTGGGTGTCCGCCAGCACACACATGACGTCTGTGGCTGTCTGTCGCTGTCCGTCAGCACACACAGGACGTATGTGGCTGTCCGTGTGTGTTTGTGGGTGTCTGTGGGTGTCCGCCAGCATACACAGGATGTTCGTGGCTGTCCGTGGCTGTCTGTCAGCACACACAGGACGTCCGTGTGTGTCCGTCAGCACACACAGGACGTTCGTGGCTGTCCGTCAGCACACAAAGGACGTCTGTGACCGTCCGTGTGTGTCCGTCAGCACATACATGACGTCTGTGGGTGTCCGTCAGCACACACAGGACGTCCGTGTGTGTCCCGTCAACACACACTAGACGTCTGTGGCTGTCCATGTGTGTATGTGTTTGTCCGTCAACACAAACAGGACGTCTGTGGCTGTCCATCAGTACACATATCAGCACATTGGTTCTTGGACTCAGCACCCTGGCCCTTCTCGTGGACTGTTCGGGTGATTTTGGCCCACGTGGGCTGTCTGTTCAGTACACACAGGACGTCCGTGGGTGTCTGTCAGCACACACAGGACATTCGTGTGTGTCCATCAGCTCACAGAGGACGTCCGAGGCTGTCCGTGTGTGTCCGTCAGCACACACTGGACGTCCATGACTGTCCGTCCGTGACTGTCCATCAGTACACATATCAGCATGTTGGTCCTTGGACTCAGCACGTTGACCCTTCCCGTGGACTGTTCGGGTGATTTCGGCCCACGTGGGCTGTCTGGTCAGTACACACAGGACGTTTGTGGGTGTCCGCCAGCACAGACAGAACGTCCGTGGCTGTCCGTGTGTGTTCGTCTGTGTGCGTTACACACAGGACGTCCGTGGCTATCCATCAGTACACATATCAGGACGTTGGTCCTTGGACTCAGCACGCTGGCCCTTCTTGTGGACTGTTTGGGTTGTTTTGGCCCGCGTGGGCTGTTTATTCAGTACACATGACGTCCGTGGGTGTCCGCCAACACACACATGACGTCTGTGGCTTTCCGTGGCTGTCCGTCAGCACACACAGGACGTCTGTGGCCGTCTGTGTGTGTCCGCCAGCATACACAGGATGTTCGTGGCTATCCGTGGCTAGGACGTCCGTGTGTGTCCGTCAGCACACACAGGACGTCCGCGTGTGTCTGTCAGCACACACAGGACGTCCATGGCTGTCCATCAGTACACATATCAGCACACTGGTCCTTGGACTCAACATGCTGGCCCTTCCCGTGGACGGTTCGGGTGATTTTGGCCCACGTGGGCTGTCTGTTCAGTACACATAGGACGTCCGTGGGTGTCCATCAGCACACACAGGACGTCCGTGGGTGTTCGTCTGTACACAGATGACATCCGTGGCTGTCCGTGTGTGTCCGTCAGCACACACATGACGTTTGTGGCTGTTCATCAGTACACATATCAGCACGTTGGTCGTTGGACTCAGCATGCTAACCCTTCCCGTGGACTGTTCGGGTGATTTTGGCCCACGTGGGCTGTCTATTCAGTACACACAGGACGTCCGTGGGTGTCCGTCAGCAGTCAGCACACACAGGATGTGTGTGGGTGTCCGTCAGCACACACAGGACGTCCGTGTGTGTCCGTCAGCACACACAGGACGTCCGGGGCTGTCCTTGTGTGTCCGTGTGTGTCCGTCAGCACACATAGGACGTCCGTGGCTGTCCATCAGTACACATATAAGCACGTTGGTCCTTGAACTCAGCACGCTGACCCTTCCCGTGGACTGTTAGGGTTATTTTGGCCCAAGTGGGCTGTCTGTTCAGTACACACAGGACGTCCGTGGGTGTCCATCAGCACACACAGGACGTCCGTGGGTGTCCGTCAGTACACACAGGACATCCGTGGCTGTCCGTGTGTGTCCGTGTGTGTCCGTGTGTGTCCGTCAGCACACACATGACGTCTGTGGCTGTTCATCAGTACACATATCAGCACGTTGATCGTTGGACTCAGCATGCTACCCCTTCCCGTGGACTGTTCGGGTGATTTTGGCCCACGTGGGCTGTCTATTCAGTACACACAGGACGTCCGTGGGTGTCCGTCAGCAGTCAGCACACACAGGACGTGTGTGGGTGTCCGTCAGCACACACAGGACGTCCGTGTGTGTCCGTCAGCACACACAGGACGTCAAGGGCTGTCCTTGTGTGTCCGTGTGTGTCCGTCAGCACACATAGGACGTCCGTGGCTGTCCATCAGTACACATATAAGCACATTGGTCCTTGGACTCAGCACGCTGACCCTTCCCGTGGACTGTTAGGGTGATTTTGGCCCAAGTGGGCTGTCTGTTCAGTACACACAGGACGTCCGTGGGTGTCCATCAGCACACACAGGACGTCCGTGGGTGTTCGTCTGTACACAGATGACATCCGTGGCTGTCCGTGTGTGTCCGTCAGCACACACATGACGTCTGTGGCTGTCATCAGTACACATATCAGCACGTACACATATCAGCACGTTGGTCGTTGGACTCAGCATGCTAACCCTTCCCGTGGACTGTTCGGGTGATTTTGGCCACGTGGGCTGTCTATTCAGTACACACAGGACGTCCGTGGGTGTCCGTCAGCAGTCAGCACACACAGGACGTGTGTGGGTGTCCGTCAGCACACACACGACGTCCGTGTGTGTCCGTCAGCACACACAGGACGTCCGTGTGTGTCCGTCAGCACACACAGGACGTCCGGGGCTGTCCTTGTGTGTCCGTGTGTGTCCGTCAGCACACATAGGACGTCCGTGGCTGTCCATCAGTACACATATAACCACGTTGGTCCTTGAACTCAGCACGCTGACCCTTCCCGTGGACTGTTAGGGTGATTTTGGCCCAAGTGGGCTGTCTGTTCAGTACACACAGGACGTCCGTGGGTGTCCATCAGCACACACAGGACATCCGTGGGTGTCCGTCAGTACACACAGGACATCCGTGGCTGTCCGTGTGTGTCCGTGTGTGTCCGTCAGCACACACATGACGTCTGTGGCTCTTCATCAGTACACATATCAGCACGTTGATCGTTGGACTCAGCATGCTACCCCTTCCCGTGGACTGTTCGGGTGATTTTGGCCCACGTGGGCTGTCTTTTCAGTACACACAGGACGTCAGTGGGTGTCCGTCAGCAGTCAGCACACACAGGACGTGTGTGGGTGTCCGTCAGCACACACAGGACGTCCGTGTGTGTCCGTCAGCACACACAGGACGTCAGGGGTTGTCCTTGTGTGTCCGTGTGTGTCCGTCAGCACACATAGGACGTCCGTGGCTGTCCATCAGTACACATATAAGCACATTGGTCCTTGGACTCAGCACGCTGACCCTTCCCGTGGACTGTTAGGGTGATTTTGGCCCAAGTGGGCTGTCTGTTCAGTACACACAGGACGTCCGTGGGTGTCCATCAGCACACACAGGACGTCCGTGGGTGTCCGTCAGTACACACAGGACATCCGTGGCTGTCCATGTGTGTCCGTGTGTGTCCGTCAGCACACACATGACGTCTGTGGGTGTCCATCAGTACACATATCAGCACGTTGGTCGTTGGACTCAGCACACTGACCCTTTGAACAACCCAAAGGAACGAACACTCAACCGGATCTGATGATATGAACATGATCTGAAGAGATAGAGAACTGATGGATTGTTTAGTGACACAAAGGGATACAGAAGACCCAATGATACTACTAGAACTCTCAATGGCCGCTTGATTTGACAAAGAAGTCCGGCTCAAAGAAAGGGGATTCACTTGGAGATAGCCTCACCAAGGGAACAAGAATGTTCTAATCAAAGAACAAAGAAAGAAATCTCAAAATGAATAAGGAAAATCGATTATCTTATTTCAAGGATGTGTTCTCATACTTATATAACTTGTAGTCAAAGATAATAAATAAAATGTATGAAAAAGAGACATAGAAAATAGATAGAAGACCAGATCTAGTCAAAGCACAGAAAATAATGTTGACTGGTCGATTTGAACTCTTTGGCTACTCTTGTCCAGGTTCGGTGTAACTGATAGCACGTCCCGCGGTAAGGAGCAGTACACGGCCGGTACAGTCTTCATGTAAGGGACGGGTGATTTTCATGGACTGTTCTGGACCAAAAGGTGGCTATGTCTTCGGACAACCTTAAGAGTCTTGCCTTAGAGAGATTTGGCTGATCAAAGTTCATGAACTGATCGAAGTGTCGGATCAGTTCATCAGAACGATCCCCGGTTCGGCCGAGATGGCTTAAGAGAGAGAGACCATGGTCGGATTTGGATTCCACTTGATCAACTTCACTTCTGACTTGACCGATGGACTTAGCATGACGAACAGGACGGGAAAGGCAAACTTCAGTACGGTTGATTTGGCCATCTGGTCGCGGGTTATGTTGAAGCTCCAATTCGGACGAGTGCGGATCGAGACGATACATGGCCCGAGCAGTCTGTTCGGCCCGATCGATGGACTGAACCTCAGTTGTGTTGTTTCGGACGTTCTGATCTGATCCTCGGACTGGGGCACATCATTCCCTCCTTCTTCAAAAGGATTTGACCACAAATCCGGATCATCTACAAGAAAAGAGGAAAGATCAGAAACGTTAAAGCTCGAAGAAATGTCATACTTACCTTGAAGATCAAGCTGATAAACATTGTCATTGATCTTCTTAAGGATCTGGAATGGACCATCGACCCGAGGCATAAGTTTAGACTTTCGTTTCTTCCGGAAATCGCTCCTTTCTCTTAAGTGAACCCAAACAAGATCACCTTCTTTGAAAATAACCTCCTTTCTTTTCTGATTGGCATATCTTTTATAGATCTCGGTCTTGGCCTCAATGTTTGCACGAACCTGTTCATGTAGCTTTTTGATAGTGGCCGCCTTCCTCTGCCATCTGTACTAACTCTTTCACTCAAAGGCAAAGGTAAAAGATCAAGTGGGCACAAAGGATTAAACCCATAAACAACGTCAAAAGGAGAAAACTTGGTAGCATAATGCATTGCATGATTGTAAGCAAACTCAACATGTGGTAAGCATTCTTCCCAAAGCCTAAGATTCTTTTTAACCAAAGATCTAAGCAGAGCAGACAAGGTTTCGATTAACAACTTCAGTTTGACCATCAGTTTGCGGATGACAAGTTGTGAAAACATCAATCATGTTCCTAGTTTAGACCATAAGGTTTTCCAAAAATAACTAAGGAACTTAGCATCGCGATCAGATACAATGGTCTTAGGCATTCCATGCAATCTAACAATCTCTCTAAAGAAACAAATCAGCAACTTGTGTGGCATCATCAGTTTTATGACAAGGAATGAAATGAGCCATTTTCGAAAATCTGTCTACAACAACAAAGATTGAATCTCGTCCAGACTTAGACCTTGGCAATCCTAACACGAAATCCATAGAAATGTCTACACAAGGATGAGAAGGAATAGGAAGTGCAGAATACAAACCGTGGTTTGAAGATTTGGACTTAGACTTCTTGCACACCACACATCGGCTACATATCCGTTCCACATCTTTCATCAAGCTTGGCCAATAGAAGTGATCATGAACCGCCTTGTAAGTTTTCTTAACACCAAAGTGTCCCCATAAGACCTCCTCCATGAGCTTCCCTGAGAAACAACTCCCTCAAAGAATTGGGGCACACACAAGCAGTTATCAAAGAATAGGAATCCAGAGTTTTGAAAAACTTTCCATAAGCGACCTTGGAACATTTTTCAGAAAACTCTTTGAAATCTTGATCAGATGCGTATAAATCTTTGATAAACTCAAAACCAAGCAATTTTGTTTCAAGGGCTGAGAGAAGAGTATACCTTCGAGACAAGCATCGGCCACAACATTCTCCTTACCTTGTTTGTACTTGATCACATAAGGGAATGTCCCAATGAACTCCATCTAACGAGCATGCCTCTTGTTGAGCTTCTGCTGACCCTTAAGGTTCTTAGAGACTGATGATCAGTGTGGATGATGAACTCCTTAGGCCAAAGATAGTGCTGCCACATTTGAAGGGCCTCACCAAGGCATAGAGTTTTTGGTCGTATGTGGGTAGTTGAGCATAGCTCCTCCAAGCTTCTCACTGAAATAAGCCACTGATTTTCCATCCTGCATCAAACAGCACCAATACCAAAACCAGAAGCATCACATTCGATTCAAAAGCTTTAGAAAAATCTGGAAGTACAAGTAAAGGGGCGTGAGTCAACTTCCCTTTAAGGATTTTGAATGCTTCTTCTCCTGAGCTGGTCCCCATTTGAACCCACGTTCTTCTTGATTACTTCAATAAGAGGAGCGGCCAAGGTACTGAAGTTTTGAACAAATCGCCTATAGAAGCCGGCAAGGCCATGGAAGCTTCTTACTTCACCAAAGATGGTCGGAATCGGCCAGTCCCGGATTGCTTGGACCTTCTGCTCGTCCACTCTCAAGCCATCTGCACCTACAACAAAACCTAGAAAGACCACATGATCTGTGGCAAAATAACACTTTCCAAGGTTAGCAAACAAACGTTCCTTTCTAAGGACTTCAAGAACAGATTTCAAGTGCTGTTGGTGCTCATCAAGGCTTTTGCTGTAAAAAGAATGTCATCAAAGTAACCACAACAAAATGACCAATAAAACACCTCAAGACATGATTCATTAGGCGCATGGAAGTACTAGGTGCATTAGTGAGACCAAAGGGCATGACAAGCCACTCATACAAACCTTGTTTTGTTTTAAAGGCCGTTTTCCATTCATCACCTTCTTTCATCCTAATCTGATGATAGCCATTTCTCAAATCTATCTTAGAAACTACTTAGAACCATGGAGTTCATCAAGCATATCATCAAGACGGGGATAGGATGTCGAGACTTTACTGTGATGTTTGTTTATGGCCCGGCAGTCCACACATCCTCAGGAGCCATCCTTCTTTGGTACAAGTAGAACGGCACGGCACAGGGACTGAGACTCTCTCTGATGTATCCCTTCTCAAAGCAAGTTTTTGATCTGTTTCTGCAGTTCCTTGGTCTCGACCGAATGGTGCGGTACGCTGGGGGTTCGGTAGAGAGGCGCGCCCGGACGAGATCGATCTGATGCTCAATGCCTCTCACCGGTGGCAATCCTTGGGATTTTCTTCTGGAAACACATCAGAATAATCCTGCAAGATACCTAAAAACTCACTCAGAATCTCCGGTGCAAGGTCAGAAGAAGATGAGGCCAAGAGAGACTCTTTATAATCAGTAAGAGAAATGGCTTTTGAGAGCAAAGAGACTTCCTTACCTGACTTTCTTTGACAAAGAAGTTGGAGTTTCTGGTACAGGTCTCAGGTTTATCAGCTTTAGAGTCTTGGTCTTGGTTCTTCTTAAGTTGGACCTGGTCTTGATGGACTTCCGAAGGTGACAAAGGCCGGTTTGTGAAACCATCATGCACTGCCTTCTTGTTAAATAGCCAAGGCCGGCCCAAGAGAACATGGCAAGCATCCATGGGAAGCACATTGCAAACAACCTCATCCTCATATCGGCCAATGGAGAGTGGAACCGTGACTTGCTCCTTCACATACTGTTCTCGGACTCATTGAGCCACTCCAACCTGAAAGGACGAGAAAGAGGCCGAGTAACAAGCCCAAGTTTCTTTACAAGGGTGTCACTAGCCACATTAGTGCAACTACCTCCATCAATAATTAAAGAACAAACTTTATCAGATATGAGACATCTAGAGTGAAAGAGATTCTCCCTTTGTTCTTTGTCATTGGATTTTGGTTGGACACTCAAGGCACGCCTAGTAACCAGTAGTGAACCATGGCTTGGCTCATCAAAAACATCCTCATCATAGATCGGATCAGAACTCTCCACGAAGGTCGAGCAAAACTCATGATCCCTCCATCGACCTCCTCATCAAAGATGGGATCAATGGTGTCGTCCAAGACCTTCCTAGTAACAAGAAGGGGACCATGAACCGGAAGTCAAGTTCTTCTTCCTCATGATCATCATCATACACTGGTCCGATATCCTTCTTGTCTTCTTCAGATTCGACTTCTCCATTCTCCAAGAGCACCATCACCTTTTGGTTTGGACATCGGTTGGCATAGTGGCCAAGGCCATGACACCTAAAGCATTGGATGTCTCTGGTTCGTTTGGTAGCTTCTTCTTTCTTTTCTCTATTAACACGAGCAGGGACATTTGTCTGAAAAGCTGTATTTGTTGTGGAAGAAGACTTACCCTTGTCTTGATAGTTTGGCTTGGAAGCAAAGGTTGGTTTAGAAGCAAAGGTCGGTTTAGTGAGACCCTTTCTCTTGACTTGTTGCTCGATCAGCACGGCCTTGTGTAACATCTGCTCCATGCTGTCATAGTCTTCCAGCTCCATGCGGTCTTGTATGTCCCAGTTGAGCCCGGTAAGAAATCTGGCCATGGTGGCGTCTAAGGGCTCTTCTACATCAGCTTTGATCATCAAGGTCTCAATCTCCTGGTGATAGTCCTCAACTGACTTAGAAACTTGAAGCAAACGCCTGAGTTTATGGTGTAGATCTCTGTGGTAATGGTCGGGAAAAAAGCGTCTCCGCATCAGCAGGGAAAGCTCATCCCATGTATCAACTGGCGCCTCACCTGCTCTCCTCCTGCTAGTCACAACTCGATCATACCAGTTAATAGCATAGCCAGTAAACTCAGCAGCAGCAAGTCTAACCTTTTTAATATCAGAAAAATTTTGACAATTAAACACAAGTTCAATTTTTCTTTCCCATTCAAGAAAAGCATCCGGATCATTTTTGCCATCAAAACTTGGAATTTTCAATTTCAAACCACCCAAGCCATCATTGGTTCTTTCATTTCTACCAAAAGGATTGACATCACCTCGGTTTTGATGCCTAGGAACTCTCCTTGGACAGTTGATGGATCGATCATCATCATAAGACTCTTCTCGGATTTCTAGGTCGGACCGGCTGTTCCTCCTTGGATGGTCGTCTGGTTCTGGTTCGTGGCTGACTTGGATGGCCCTGAAGTTCATCTAGCCTCTGATGGATTGCCTCCAAACCTGTATTCAACAAGTTAGACATAGAATCATTGAGAGCACACATTTGCAAGTTAGATAATCCGGCATGTGAATTTCCGGGTCGGTTTCTTTCATCTTCACTATCCATGGCTACCTGAAAACTTAAACAAGGTAAAGTTAGATTAAAAACCTCACACACTCAGGTGTTTATCCTTGCCCACACACGTGTTTCACTCAATTTGGTAGTCACACAAGAGAGTTTCCCTCAAAGTTCTAAGAGAACAAACTAGATAACCCAAAATGAGAATCCCAAGTGAAACACCCAAGAGACAAGATAGAAAGATAAGAGATTTAACAAGGGGAATCTGTATTAACCACCTCCAAGGCCGGTTTCTCCTCGGCCAGCAGGCTTACTCTTCCCACCACCAAACCACAATTGAAAAATTTTGATATATTTTCTTTCTTTTTTTTTTTTTTTTTTGATTAGATCTTTCTTTTCTTTTATTTTAATATATGGATGGTAAGTAAAGCGGCCCGGATTCAAGATAGATAGAAGAAGAATTTCTTTTTTTTTCTGAAAAAATGATAGATGAGAAAGATGGAATGAAAAGAGATACCGGAAGAGTGGCTCTGATACACTTGAAGAACCCTAAGGAACGAACACTCAACCGGATCTGATGATATGAACTCGATCTGAAGAGATAGAGAACTGATGGATT
>NW_022610599.1:0-20000 GCF_000309985.2 Brassica rapa
ATGCTAGATCATACCTTTGCCACATCTATGGAGCTTATTAGCTCATCGGTCCTCCATTGACTCAAATTTCTCTTTCTTGACAGCTGAACCCCGATCATTAAATGATCTTACTTAAGGTCCTTATCGTGACTCCTGCATCAAACAACTCCCCTAGGTACTTAGTCATTAAACCAACCATCCCCACATACATAAGTAACCTTTAAGAAGTCTTTGAAAGGATAAGGGTTTGCATATGGCCTTTCTCGGCTCATGCACAATCCAAAATCCTTTTGCCTTATAGGCAATAGTACCAAGTCCATCTTCTGGACTGACAAAGCTCATTAGATCCTAAGTCAATCAACCAACCATCCTCACATGACTTGGAACTGATGAGTCTTCATCTGGCCTGACCGGCCTGACTTGGAACTGATGAGTCAATCAACCAACCATCCTCACTAGACTTGATAAGCCATCGTCCACTTAGCATGTACTGATATAACCGGCCTTCCATTGCCATCATGTGGGTCTATGCCCTACATGAGGCATATGGCACCTATTCAACAACCAACCAAAGGTTGATCGTAAGATATCCCACTTAGCCTTTGCGGCCAGAACCTTCATCCATTGACCATGGATTATGGTTCATACATCAATCATGTTGTACGGATTGCACTTAGCCTTAAGGCCTTTGCTATTTCCTTACACTCATATATTGACCTGTAGGACAACCTGTTGCCATCATGTGGGTCCACGCCCAACATAATGCATTTGGTGTCCTTGTGACCATTGAACCACTCGTACCCTTTTCGGTCCCGTTCCGTTCGTACCCTTTCAGTCCCATCCCGTTTGTACCCTTTCGGTCACGAACAGTTCACATCGGATGGATCATGATACGTTCATACCTCTTGGATCACGACACATTTGTACCTCTTGGATCACGACACGTTCGTACCTCTTGGATCACGACATGATCCTTGGCAACACGCAACCTTGGATCACGATGCACCCTTTGGTCATTGGTACCCTTTGGTCCTCGTACCCTTTGATACTTGCAACCATTGGTATCTCGTACCTTTTGGTTACTTGCATCCTTTGGTAACTCATGACCCTTGGCAACATGCAACCTTTGGCGACTAGTACCCTTTTGATCCAACCTATCCGCTATGGTTAGCAATCAACGTAACCAACCATGACCCCATGGTCTATGACGTGGTAATATGGTTAACTATCACGTTCCATATATATATATATATATCGTATAGACATAATAATATAAAGAGACAGAGATAGAACCACTCACAGCCGCTATAGCCCTTACCAATTGGTCCGTCCGTCTCTCAGCTAACCACCCTTGGTCCTTGGCGCCTATTTCCGTCCAGGAATAGGTCTTCCTATTGGCCTTAGTGACTTATAAAAGCTACGGCCTCATATGGCTAAAGCCATACTCACCATGAACCGGATAGTGCCCTTATGGTTTTGATCCCGGATTTTGCCCTTCTGGCTTGGATCCTCGTTTCTCATTGGGGGATCCCTTTGTTTAGGACGTGTGTCCTTTGTCTCAGACAGAATGAGACTGAATGAGAATGAATGAATTGATCTCTGGTCGTGCATCCTATATATAGGCAACCAAAGGTCATGTGCGAAGGGACACATCCCTTCGAAGCATCCTTTGGACAGATCTTGGCCATCGATTACAATCAACGGTCCAGATCGTACCTGTTCGGAAATAGAAGGTTCCAGACATTATAGGCACGTCCAACCTAAGCCCAGACTTGGTACCCAAGCCCACGGCCTGCCAACAAGAGCCCAACGACTCATGGACAACATGGCCGGACCTATGGCCCGCCACTGACCCGACCCGGACCATCGACCCGAAACCTGAACAGTCCGTCGAGCTGAGATGAGCTGACTCCCAGCTGCCTCAGCTGAGTGAGCTAGTAGTCCTGATGGTTGAGCTGACTTAACTTGGAACGCGCTAGGCTGAGCTTGACCGAGCTACGTCTAGCTGATTGAGCTTTTCGTAAGCATCGGCCAGCTTCTGTACAGCTTATCCTAGCTGACTTCTTTCTCTTATAAGGTTAAGGTCTTAAGACCGGCTGGTTCGTTTCCTCGTACCATGGCCGTCCCGACGGTCCTTATCCAGGATCGCGGATGTTACATGGACAGCCACGGACGTCTTGTGTGTGCTGACGAACACAGACGGACGCACACGGACAGCCATGGACGTCCTATGTGTGCTGGCGGACACCCACAGACGTCCTGTGTGTATTGAATAGACAGCCCACGTGGGCCAAAATCACCCGAACAGTCCATGGGAAGGGTCAGTGTGCTGAGTCCAAGGACCAACGTGCTGATATGTGTACTGATGGACAGCCACGGACGTCCTGTGTGTGCTGAAACACACACACGGACACACACGGACAGCCACAGACGTCCTGTGTGTGCTGACGGACAGCCACGGACGTCCTGTGTGTGCTGACGGACACACACGGACGTCCTGTGTGTGCTGACAGAAACACAGACGTCCTGTGTGTACTGAACAGACTTCCCACGTGGGCCAAAATCACCCGAATAGTCCACAGGAAGGTCTAGCGTGCTGAGTCTAAGGACCAGCGTGCTGATATGTGTACTGATGGACAGACATTGTAATAACCCTTATGAGCCAATAAATTTTTGGTCGAGAAAAATCCCGCTCGACCAGTTTTTAGTTGGTTCAACAAGGATTAATAAAAATAAAGATCGACCCGGTAGATTAATTCCTCGAAGGGACTGTCTTGTGGTTGAAAGACCTTCACTTGATAGTTTGGTCGAGGCTTAAATATTTTGGTCGAATTTTTATTAAACTGGAAGAGGTTTTCTGAGAACAAGACGAGAGCCAAAGACAAGGAATATTTGGTTGAAAAATTATTGAAAATTATCAACCAACTGCTACAATTAATTTTGGACCAGACTCATGTCTTCCACCAGCCTGCTTGCTCAGTCTTTAATCACATGACTTGCACCTGCCTGCTTGCCTAGCTTCTTCAGTAACTGTCACATGACAATCACAAGCTGCCTGCTTGCCTTGTTTCTTAGATTGTCATGTGAGAAGCACATGAAAGGGCTCGAGTTTCTTCAGGTTAAGGAAAGGACAGCAGCATGTGCTGAGAGTGCTGAAGCAGCTGGCCAGCTGTCCTAACTCAGCTTAGCTTTGTCCTGAGTGAAACCCTCACCTGAAGCAAGCTCACCTCATATTTAACCCCTCTCCAGCTGCTTCCCACGTTAAGAACCCTGCAGAAAAACCTAGAGAATTTCAGAGAGAAAGAAGAACAGAAAAATCAGTGAGAAAAATCAGGAAAATAAATCAAAAAAAAATTGGTGGTGACCTAATCTTCAACCTTAGCTCGGTTTGTTACCTTGAGAAAGATCAGAAGGTGAGATTTTTAAATAAAACCCTAGACCTAGTTGAGTTCAGATCATGATCAGACATTGATCTGTCTCTTTGATCAGTCCAGCCACAAGCTTAACTTGGAGAAGAGGATCAGCTAAGGCCATCTAGTCCTTTGGTTCATCTTGGTAAGCTTTGGTCTCTTACCTCAGTCATGTCTTGATCAGAGCTAGTTGATGTTTACATAAGAACTTGGTCGGATCAGTTCTCTAAGTGGTGATATAGTTTAGATTTTGATTAATTTCGGTTTGAATCAACCTCTTAGAATCACCAGCTATGATGTTTTGATCTGGCCTTGAGTAAACCGATTTGAACTCAGTCTGATCTTGTCGTGAACTTTGGTAGACTGACTAGAACCGAGTTGAATTTGTATAGGCTGAGCAGAACCAAGCTTGAACTGATCTGATCTAAGGTGTTAAGGCATTAACCGAACTGATCTTGTGATCATACCACTCTGTTTCAGGTGAGAGGTAGAGTAAAGCTTGAAGTATCCAGTCCTGTCCATTCAGCCTTGTTCAAGTGGAACTAAAGTCTTGTCCAAGCCAGTTTCAAGACTAATCTTTAGGTGAGTCTAAATAGATGTTGAGATTGATTGAGTTAGTAAAGTCTCTCAAGTTTATAAGAATGGTGTTATGTTTACTTATTGTGAACTATACATCAGAGTAATCAAAAGGTTAAAGTGAGGTTAATCATAATCATAGTACTTGTTCTCAAGTACTAATCTTAATTATGAAATAATCATGGTTTTGATTATGGATTAATCTTGGTTTAATTAAGAATTAATCTTGGTTTAATTGAGAATTAATCTGAGATTAATTAAAGAGTAATCATGATTAATTAAGTACTAATCTTGGATTATTAATCAGGTTAGGACCGACACCTTGAACCATCATTCAGAGGTAAGGTCGTCCATACTAGTGTTCGCCATCGAACCATCGTCATGAAACATGATCCGACCACTATACTTGATAAGCCATCGTCCACTTAGCATGTACTGATATAACCGGCCTTCCATTCCCATCATGTGGGTCTACGCCCTACAGGAGGCATATGGCGCCTATTCTACTAACCAACCAAAGGTTGATCGTAAGATATCAATCATGTTGTACGGATTGCACTTAGCCTTAAGGCCTTCGCTATTTCCTTACACTCATATATTGACCTGTAGGACAACCTATTGCCATCATGTGGGTCCACGCCCAACATAATGCATTTGGTGTCCTTGTGACCATTGAACCACTCGTACCCTTTTCGGTCCCGTTCCGTTCGTACCCTTTCAGTCCCATCTCGTTTGTACCCTTTCGGTCACGAACAGTTCACATCCGATGGATCATGATACGTTTGTACCTCTTGGATCACGACACGTTTGTACCTCTTGGATCACGACACGTTCGTACCTCTTGGATCACGACATGATCCTTGGCAACACGCAACCTTGGATCACGATGCACCCTTTGGTCATTGGTACCCTTTGGTCCTCGTACCCTTTGATACTTGCAACCATTGGTATCTCGTACCTTTTGGTTACTTGCATCCTTTGGTAACTCATGACCCTTGGCAACACGCAACCTTTGGCGACTAGTACCCTTTTGATCCAACCTATCCGCTATGGTTAGCAATCAACGTAACCAACGATGACCCCATGGTCTATGACGTGGTAATATGGTTAACTATCACGTTCCATATATATATATATATATATATATATATATATATATATATAGACATAATAATATAAAGAGACAGAGATAGAACCACTCACAGCCGCTATAGCCCTTACCAATTGGTCAGTCCGTCTCTCAGCTAACCACCCTTGGTCCTTGGCGCCTATTTCCGTCCAGGAATAGGTCTTCCTATTGGCCTTAGTGACTTATAAAAGCTACGGCCTCATATGGCTAAAGCCATACTCACCATGAACCGGATAGTGCCCTTATGGTTTTGATCCCGGATTTTGCCCTTCTGGCTTGGATCCTCGTTTCTCATTGGGGGATCCCTTTGTTTAGGACGTGTGTCCTTTGTCTCAGACAGAATGAGACTGAATGAGAATGAATGAATTGATCTCTGGTCGTGATTCCTATATATAGGCAACCAAAGGTCATGTGCGAAGGGACACATCCCTTCGAAGCATCCTTTTGGGACAGATCTTGGCCATCGATTACAATCAACGGTCCAGATCGTACCTGTTCGGAAATAGAAGGTTCCAGACATTATAGGCACGTCCAACCTAAGCCCAGACTTGGTACCCAAGCCCACGGCCTGCCAACAAGAGCCCAACGACTCATGGACAACATGGCCGGACCATATGGCCCGCCACTGACCCGGACCCGGACCATCGACCCGAAACCTGAACAGTCCGTCGAGCTGAGATGAGCTGACTCCCAGCTGCCTCAGCTGAGTGAGCTAGTAGTCCTGATGGTTGAGCTGACTTAACTTGGAACGCGCTAGGCTGAGCTTGACCGAGCTACGTCTAGCTGATAGAGCTTCTCGTAAGCATCGCCCAGCTTCTGTACAGCTTATCCTAGCTGACTTCTTTCTCTTATAAGGTTAAGTCTCAGCATCCTGACGTCCTTAACCTTCTATCTTGGTCATGGAATGCTAGCCTTAAGGTCTTAAGACCGGCTGGTTCGTTTCCTCGAACCATGGCCGTCCCGACGGTCCTTATCCAGGATCGCAGATGTTACATGGACAGCCACGGACGTCCTGTGTGTGCTGACGAACACAGATGGATGCACACTGACAGCCATGGACGTCCTGTGTCTGCTGGCGGACACCCACAGACTTCCTGTGTGTATTGAACAGACAGCCCACGTGGGCCAAAATCACCCGAACAGTCCATGGGAAGGGTCAGCGTGCTGAGTCCAAGGACCATTGTGCTGATATGTGTACTGATGGACAGCCACGGACGTCCTGTGTGTGCTGAAAGACACACACGGACACACACGAACACACACGGACAGCCACAGACGTCCTGTGTGTGCTGACATACAGCCACGTACGTCCTGTGTGTGCTGACGGATACACACGGACGTCCTGTGTGTGCTGACACACACAGACGTCCTGTGTGTACTGAACAGACAGCGTGCTGATATGTGTACAGGAAGGTCTAGCATGCTGAGTCCAAGGACCAGCGTGCTGATATGTGTACTGATGGACAGCCATTGTAATAACCCTTATGAGCCAATAAATTTTTGGTCGAGAAAAATCCCGCTCGACCAGTTTTTAGTTGGTTCAACAAGGATTAATAAAATATAAAGATCGACCCGGTATATTAATTCCTCGAAGGGACTGTCTTGTGGTTGAAAGACCTTCACTTGATAGTTTGGTCGAGTCTTAAATATTTTGGTCAAATTTTTATTAAACTGGAAGAGATTTTCCGAGAACAAGACGAGAGCCAAAGACAAGGAATATTTGGTTGAAAAATTATTGAAAATTATCAACCAACTGCTACAATTAATTTTGGACCAGACTCATGTCTTCCACCAGCCTGCTTGCTCAGTCTTTAATCCCATGACTTGCACCTGCCTGCTTGCCTAGCTTCTTCAGTAACTGTCACATGACAATCACAAGCTGCCTGCTTGCCTTGTTTCTTAGACATGTGAGAAGCACATGAAAGGGCTGGAGTTTCTTCAGGTTAAGGAAAGGACAGCAGCTTGTGCTGAGAGTGCTGAAGCAGCTGGCCAGCTGTCCCCACTCAGCTTAGCTTTGTCCTGAGTGAAACCTTCACCTGAAGCAAGCTCACCTCATATTTAACCCCTCTCCAGCTGCTTCCCACGTTCAGAACCCTGCAGAAAAACCTAGAGAATTTCAGAGAGAAAGAGAGAAAGAAGAACAGAAAAATCAGTGAGAAAAATCAGGAAAATAAATCAAAACAAAATTGGTGGTGACCTAATCTTCAACCTTAGCTCAGTTTGTTACCTTGAGAAAGATCAGAAGGTGAGATTTTTAAATAAAACCCTAGACCTAGTTGAGTTCAGATCATGATCAGACCTTGATCTTTCTCTTTGATCAGTCCAGCCACAAGCTTACCTTGGAGAAGAGGATCAGCTAAGGCCATCTAGTCCTTTGGTTCATCTTGGTAAGCTTTGGTCTCTTATCTCAGTCATGTCTTGATCAGAGCTAGTTGATGTTTACATAAGAACTTGGTCGGATCAGTTCTCTAAGTGGTGATATAGTTTAGATTTTGATTAATTTCGGTTTGAATCAACCTCTTAGAATTACCAGCTATGATGTTTTGATCTGGCCTTGAGTAAACCGATTTGAACTCAGTCTGATCTTGTCCTGAACTATGGTAGACTGACTAGAACCGAGCTGAACTTGTATAGTCTGAGCAGAACCAAGCTTGAACTGATCTGATCTAAGGTGTTAAGGCATGAACCGAACTGATCTTGTGATCATACCACTCTGTTTCAGGTCAGAGGTAGAGTAAAGCTTGAAGTATCCAGTCCTGTCCATTCAGCCTTGTTCAAGTGGACCTCAAGTCTTGTCCAAGCCAGTTTCAAGATTAATCTTTAGGTGAGTCTAGATAGATGTTGAGATTGATTGAGTTAGTAAAGTCTCTCAAGTTTATAAGAATGGTGTTATGTTTACTTATTGTGAACTATACATAAGAGTAATCAAAAGGTTAAAGTGAGGTTAATCATAATCATAGTACTTGTTCTCAAGTACTCAACTTAATTATGAAATAATCATGGTTTTGATTATAGATTAATCTTGGTTTAATTAAGAATTAATCTTGGTTTAATTGAGAATTAATCTGAGATTAATTAAAGAGTAATCATGATTAATTAAGTACTAATCTTGGATTAATTAAAGATTAATATGAGATTAATTAAGGATTAATCTAGGATTAATTAAGAGTTAATTATGATTAATTAAGGATTAATTATGAATTAATTTTTGGAATGATTATGGAAGTAAAATCATGTGAAGTCTTGTAATATTCACTATCCCTAAAGCCCCCGCATTACCGTGACTTGGTCCTGCGAATGGAACAAGGTCATGAAGACACGATGATGGGGTAGCTCCCTGGAGACCGTGTACTGCATGACGATGCAGTGTCGGATTGTTCATACCGGACATTCGACAATGATGGTGATGCTAACTCACTAGTCTCGGTTAGCCTTAGTGGTTTCTCGGGTCTAGTATATATATTGTATTATATGAGTATGGTAACGGGTGGGTGTTGTGGAAGTGATGTTTAAAATAAGAATTCACAATGATGATCAATATTAAAGTATAGTACTAGTACTTGCATGATCATGTATATACATTTGATAATTGCTTGATTTATTATTGATTGTGTTGTGATTCTAGATTCAGTGAGTAAACTAGTTGCTCATGACTCATTTGTGTGTGCAGGTAACCCTTAGGCGGGAGACACTTAAATCTTTTGGACGGAAGGAGCGGCCAACCAGCGGTAGTATTTTGTTGTCCTTGCAACATACGTTTTGATGTATATTTACTTAAAATGTTGTTGGGCGATAGGCCGTAGGGTAAACTATAACAGTTTGTAAGATATTTAAAGTAAATAAATAATGTATAAAAGATGTTTATAAATCACGAGTTCTTATATGACATTAGTCCTTGTCTGGGACGAACTAACTATCGAATATTGCTTTATCGGGTTGAAAAGCCTAGAGTAATATCCGATAGGAGTGTCTGTGTTCTTTGGTTGTTGGTCTAAGGTGATCGGTTTTATTTCGAAAACCTCGGGTCGACCATCAGGGAACATCGACCGTGTCATTTCCGGTTATCTACGATCGGGGGTGTCACATAGGTGGTATCAGAGCATTGTTATACGATGCTTGAATGGGACTTGTTTCAAAAAAAAAAACTTTCGAGTCAAAAATGTGTCGCAAGGATAATTAGGATATGCTGGTTTGTTCCTTCTTTTAGGAATTGATAGACCTGGGTAGAAACTTACCATGATCTTTTGTTGCACATGCCACCGAGACAGGCACATCGTGGTGGACATTATCTACCGATACCTATTTCATCATCTTCAGACTCCTCGCCGCCATCTACTCCGGCACCACTTCTGACTCCTAGCTTTGAGGCTACACCTTCAGGCTCTAGCTTTGAGACTGACCCGTCTGAAGGGTCATATGATCAGACACCAGAGCACATTCATTTGTCTCCAGACCCGTACTTTATGGAAATCGAGGTGGATGTGGTACACGATAGTCCAGTGCATGGAGATCATCCCGCAGCTCCTGCATCTCCTGCCGCTCATATTCCACCGGCTCCTGCCGCTCATATTCCACCGGCCCCTGCCGCACCTCTTCCGGCAGCACAACCTCAACCAGCGCCAACCGATCCAGCTATAATAGCACTTCTGGAACTGATGGCTGAGATGGTGAATTTGCAATATCAAGCATTGAATGCACAGCGAGAAGCACAGCGTGCTCAGCCAGCTCCAGTACCTACCACTTCTCACCCGGACTTCCTGAAGATAGTCATGATTATGAAGAACTTGGGGACGAAGCATTACCAGGGAGGCACTGATCCCTTTGAAGCTGATGTGTGGTTTCACAATCTCGAGCAGAAATTTGCTGCAACCCGTTGTCCGGAAGAATTTTAAAAAGACGTGGCTGTTTACTATCTAGAGAAGGACGCCATCAGTTGGTGGTTATGCGTAGAGAGGAACTTTGGAGACTTCAATCTGAGTTGGGCTGACTTCCGTACAGCGTTCGTTCGAAAGTACTTCCCACCGGAAACCCGTGATCGATTGGAGATTAAATTCATGGAGCTAGTTCAGGGAGGATTATCTGTTAGGAAGTATGAGGCAGAGTTCACCCGTCTCAGGAAGTATGTCAACTATGGTCGAGAGGACGAGATGATGATTATCCGTAAGTTCCTTCGAGGACTTAACCCATATATCAGGAGCAGACTTGAGGCAGTAGAGTTTCATAGGCTTGCTGATCTTGTTGAGCGTGCTGTGAACGTTGAGGAGGCCGTTGCTGCTGAGAGAGCTTCTTCTAGCAATGCCGCACAACCTAGACGTCCATCTGTTCCATTCCAGCCTCAGCCGCATTCTGCTATGCAGCAAGGACGAGGAGGTAGAGCTTTTCGGGGAGGTCGTTCTGGAGGTTCTAGACCTAGAACCCCGACTTGTTTCACTTATGGCCAGCTGGGCCATGATATGAGGGATTGTCCGACCATGGGACAGTTCCAACCGGCTGTACCATCTCACATCACTTGTTTCACGTGTGGAGAGCGAGGACATTATGCGACATCATGTCCACGCACTCATCTTGCTCAGCCTGTTGTTTCGAGTGCTCGACCCGCCAGACCAGTTAACCCACCTCTACCCTTACCTCCTGCTAAGCGTCAAGCCACTGCTGGTAGGGCTTATGCTTTAGAGTTACCAGGACCATCCGGACCACCTCAGGGTCCAATTTCAGGTTTGTTTTCTTATCCAACTGAGTGTTGCATAATTTTTTTTAATAATTTGTGAATTAGTGATAATTTTTTTTTTTATAAAAGTGGTTGAGTAAGTAATTGACGGTAAAGTCAATTATTGTCAGGGACTTTGCTTGTGGGTGGAATATCCGCCCACATCCTTTTCGATCAGGAGCAACACATAGTTTTGTAGCTCCCGAAGTAGCATCCCAATTCGATGGAGAATTCACTAAAGTGAATTTATCCATTCCCGTTCTAACTCCCGGAGATCAAGTTCTTGAAACTGAAGGCTGTATTCTAAGAGTTCCAATCATTATCCAAGATATTGTTTTTCCGGCTGATTTGTTAGTTCTCCCCTTAGAGAGGTACGAGGTAATCTTCGGGATGGATTGGCTGTCAAGTTACCGAGCTCACCTTGATTGTGGTCGAGGAAAGATTGTTTTCGAGAGAGATACCCAACCCCCTTTAGCTTACCATGGCATAGTACCAAGTGATGGAGCGTCATTAGTGTCAGCTTTGAGTATTGAAAACCTTTTGGAGAAGGGTGAAGAAGTATACTTAGTGACCTTAGTTGCTGGACCAGTAGAAGACGAGAAAGAGCAGAACATGGAAGAAATACCAATAGTCAGAGAATATGAGGACGTGTTTAAGGCATTAGAGGGATTGCCGCCGTCTAGGAGTAACCCCTTTAGTATAACCTTAGAACCCGGATCAGCTGCAATAGCAAAGGCACCATACCGAATGGCACCAGCAGAACTCGCTGAGTTGAAGCAGCAGCTAGCTGATTTTTTAGACAAAGGTTTCATACGTCCTAGTTGATAACCATGGGGAGCACCCGGGCTATTTGTAAAGAAGAAAGACGGAAGCATGCGGTTATGTATTGATTATCGTGGAATCAATAACGTAACCATAAAAGACAAGTACCCACTCCCAAGAATTGATGAGCTATTAGACCAGTTACAAGGCGCAAGCTGGTTTTCGAAGATTGATTTAGCTTCAGGCTATCATCAGATTCTGATTTCCGAAGCCGATATCATGAAGACTCCCTTTAGATCCCGCTATGGACACTTTGAGTTCGTAGTAATGCCTTTTGGTCTTACCAATGCCCCGGCTGCATTTATGCGACTGATGAATGAAGTATTTCGGGATTACCTGGATGAGTTTGTTATCATATTCATTGACGACATCCTCATATATTCCCGAAGTGCAGAAGAACACGAAAGGCATCTACGACTAGTTTTGGAGAGTCTCCGAGATCAAAAGCTTTTTGCTAAGCTTAGTAAATGTTGTTTCTGGAAAGAAGAAGTTGGCTTCTTAGGACATCGAGTGTTAGAAGAAGGAGTTGCCGTCGATCCAGAAAAGATAGCTGCTATTAAGGAATGGCCGCATCCGACTTCTGTTACCGAGATTCAAAGTTTTCTTGGATTGGCCGGCTATTACAGAAAGTTTGTCCAAGGATTTGCAAGCGTATCAAAGCCTTTGACTCGTCTTACCGGTAACGGGATTGCTTATGAATGGAGTATAGAAACCGACGAAGCATTCGAAAAGTTAAAAGAAGCTTTGACGACAGCACCTATCTTAGCATTGCCTAAGCCTAACCAACCATACACCGTGTATACGGATGCATCTCATGTTGGTTTAGGTTGTGTGCTGATGCAGGACGATAAGGTAATCGCCAATGCATCTAGGCAACTCAGAAAGCATGAAGTGAATTATCTGACACATGACCTAGAGATGGCTGCAGTAGTATTTGCCCTTCGGATTTGGCGATCGTACTTGTATGGTGAGAAGATCGTGGGTGTCCGCCAGCACACACAGGATGTCCGTGGTTGTCTGTGGCTGTCCGTGTGTGTCCGTGAGCACAAACACATGACGTCTGTGGCTGTCCATCAGTACACATATCAGCACGCTGGCCCTTCCCGTGGACTGTTCGGGTGATTTTGGCCCAAGTGGGATGTCTGTTCACTACACACAGTAAGTCCGTCGATGTTCGTCAGCACACACAGGACATCCGTGTGTGTCCGTCAGCACACACAGGACATCTGTGGCTGTCCATGTGTGTCTGTGTGTGTCCGTCAGCACACACAGGACGTCCGTGGCTGTCGATCAGTACACATATCAGCACGTTGGTCCTTGGACTTAGCACGCTGACCTTCCCGTGGACTGTTCGGGTGATTTTGGCCCACGTGGGATGTCTGTTCAGTACACATAGGACGTTCGTGGGTGTCCGCCAGCACACACAGGACATCCGTTGTAATAACCCTCACGAGCAAGTTAATTTTTGGTCGAGAAAAACTCAGCTCGACCAGTTTGGAGTTGGTCGATCAGATTTAAAAATAAAGTTAACCCGATGAATTAATACCTCGACGGAACTGTCTTGTGGTCGAAAGGCCTCTCATTGATAGTTCTGGTAGAGTGGTAATAATGTTGGTCGAATTTTATTTAAGCTAGGCAAGCTTAGCTAAAAGCAAGACGAGATTCGAAGGATGAGAAATTTTAGTCGAAAACTGTCTGAAATTGTCGTTAAGTTTCTTAACTAAATTCCGACCAGTCTAATACCTTCACCAGCTATTCTGCTTGCTATCTCAGTAAATCAGTCACATGAGCTGCACCTACATGCTTGGTTGCTTCACTAAAGTCACATGAAAGACACAAGCTGGTTGCTTGTTTAATAAAAACAAAATATTCTTTCTTCAACGGAGGGAAAGGACAGAAACTTGCTTTGGTTTAAGTAAACCCTCAGCTGAAGCAACCCCTCATGCTATAAAATACCTTCTTCTCTCTTCTGGACGTCCTGTTGCACAAGAAAAACCAGAGAAAATTTCAGAGAGAAAGAGAGAAAGAAAAGAGAAAAATCTGTGAGAAAAACTCATGCAAAAATTCAGAAAAAAATCAGAGAAGAGAAGTTAGCATGGACGATCCTTTCTCACCCTTTTGTGAATTTAATCAGTGTGTTCTGGTGTGGTTAAGAACTGAAGGTTTGGTGTTCAAGACTTTAGAATCACCCAAGTTCTTTAGCCTTGGATTTTATTGGTAAGAACATGTGGGTTTGATGAGATCAGTTTTGCTTAAGCTCCAGTTCTTGTTAGGTAACCAAAACGATTTGGTCTGTTTATGATCTTGAACCTATCATGGGTATCTTGTCCTGATCAGGTTAGACGTGTGTTCAGATTGAAGTTTATATCAACCAAGTTCATCTTAAAGCTTGAGGAAATCGGTAAGCCATAGCTACTAGTTCAGAGAAGTTTTGTTTGGAACAAGTGGAATGATTTGTTATTCTCCCTGTCCAGATTAGTTTTTAAACCTGTATGCGGATTGATCTTGGTTCAGTTATGTCCCTTATATATTTTTTTAAAGGCTTAGCTGAACTGAATTATCCTTCAACCGAACTGAACTGCTTTGAACTAAGCTGAGTAGAGTTTCTGTTGGAATCAACCTGACTGATCTTGTATCAACACATTCTGAATCAGGAGTGAAATGGAGTGTTATTAGTTGAGCTCGAGTCTAGTCTTCCCTAGCCAATCTCATGGAATCAAAGGTGAGTCAAGATAGATGATTGATGAGTAGTGCATGAATATTTCTTGATTGAACGTACTGATTGTAGATGATTGATAGGCTTTGTCTCTTGATCAATATTGAATTGGTAAGGTGTTTACTTAGTGTAAACACTTATTAAATATTTATGAATGATCATAGAGGTTTATTCCAAACCTTAGTACTTGTTCTCAAGTACTAAATACATATGTATAGTATTAAATATAATCAAGTATGGAAGTATTAATCATGTGAAGTCTTATTATAAACCTGTCTCCCAAAATATTCACGTATTAATGATGATTACCGTGAATTGGTCCTGCGATATGGAACAAGGTCACAAAGACACGATGATGGGGTCGCACCCTGGAGGCCGTGTAACTGCATGCAGCGTTAGATGTTCAATTTTTGAATATCTGATGGCGATGATGGTGATGCTAACTCGGTAGACTCCTTTAGCCTTTGTGGTTTCTCGGGTCTGTTTTATATATATATATATAAATATGATTATTTGAATGATATGAGAGACGGGAATAGGAAGTGAGGTATATGATTAGATTCACAATGATGGAAGAATATTCCTTATATATAAATATCCAGATATGGAATATATTTCCACTGCATACAAATGAAGTTGATTGCTTGAGATATTATTAATATATGTTGGGGTGCGGGACTAGTCTCACTGAGTAAACTAGTTACTCATGACTCATTTGTGATGCAGGTACCCAATAGGCAGGAGACCTTACTCTAGGACGGGAAGGAACATCATTAGCCAACGGTAGTTTTATTATCCTTGCAATGTCATTTTGATATATGTTATGTATAAGATTTGTTGACCGAAAACCTCGAGGTTAATTTATAACAAATTTTGTAAGATGCTTTTGATTGATATATAAAGAATGTTTTTTTTAAGTACGGGTTCCATATGATATTTGTCCTTGTCCGGACGAACTAACTATCGGGTATTGCTTTGTCGGGTTGAAAAGCCTTGAGTTATATCCGATAGGAGCGTTGGTGTTCTTTGGTTGTTGGTCTAAGGCGATCGGAAGTATTCTGAGAACCTCAGATCGACAATCGAGGAACATCGACCGTGTCATTTCCGGTCATCTACGATCGGGGGTGTCACAAAGGTGGTATCAGAGCATGGTTATATGATGCTTGAATGGGACTTGTTTCAAACGTTTTTCGAGTCAAAATGAGTCGCAAGGATAATTAGGATGGTGCTGGCTGGTTCCTTCATCTTAGGATAGATAGTCATGGGTAGTTACCTTACTGTTATCTTTCATACGAGATGCATCAAGACAAGCTCGACGGAGTGGAGTGTACTTACCAATTTTGATACTGTCAAGATCGAGATTCCTACAGTCATGATTGAGCTTTCTACCGTCATGATTCGGTTTGTTATCGTCATGTTTTGGTTCAATCCAGTCATGCTTCAATCCATTATCATCATGCTCGGGTGAGCTAACGACGTGCTCGGGTTTGCTACTATCATGCTCGGAGTTGGTATCATCATGCTTTCCTGCGGTTCCTACAATTTCTAGTGTGGATATTGATATTCAAAGATATATGAGACAGAGTTGACACATCAATTACATCTTCGGCCCGTGTTTTATTGAAGTCAAAGTTGACGTTGTTGGTGATGATCCGGTTCAGAATATCCGACTTCATATGACTTATTCTTTCGGCTGCTCATTTCAATCCCGCTGATGCCCAAACATACCAGAACCAGAGACGTACAATCCTGATTGATTCAGCAATTGTTTCAAGCTTAACGTTGGTGGCGGAGATAGTTCAGCAGTAGTACAAGACGATGGACGCACCAGCACCATTCCGTTGCAACAAGGCATCTTGAAGTTTGTGAACAAGATAAAGAAGTTGGGTAGAGTACTAAACCATTCGATGTAGATTTTGTATAGAGGAAGATTTCGAATGCAACACTAGGAGCAGAAAAACTAACGTGGCCCATTGTTCAGAAGATTGCAAGAAGGATATGGAACCATACATCATCTAGAATGATACAGTAAGTTGGTGATTAAGCGTCAAGCATCATTTGGGAAATGTTAGTCCAAGTTAGGCGGATTTCTTTCAAGAGTCCAAGATGGAGTGTTTTCTACCCAAAACATGGGACCGATATGGAGTTCGCACAGTGATATGTTTCCGCCAAGATTTCGAAGTCAAGTTAATCTGATTCATCCATTATGGTTTGGAGGATGAGCTAAAGATCATGAAGATGTACTATTGTGACTTAGTCATTAATCTCAGAGTAACCCAAACTATAAAGCTTAAGAGCTATGAGGAGTTGGTGGAGGATCACATGAATTTTATAGAAGCCGTTTTTACTGAAGAAGTTTACCAAGTCATGCAGATTATTTAACTATCAACCTATTCAGATAGAAAGTCAGTTTCAAGTAATGAATCAAGAAAGTCGATGGAGATAATTTTTGTTGGACGTTTCATCAGATCAAGACCGAGGACTCTGAGTTGTTTTGGTTTTGGCTAGCAAGGAGAGTAAGGTGATGATTGTTCAAGTATATAAAATCCTTGATCGCTTACGTCATTCGCGCTTCGGTGGTGCCAGTAATGAGTACAGAGGTTTATCCTACCATGGCCCATGAAGTTACCCGATCTTTTTACCTATACCTAGGGTACCGCTTGTTAAACTTGTTCGCTTTCCTTACCATTAGTCACTAACTAAGTGTCTGGCTATTTGGGTAGAGCCTACACTTTATAGTTGCCTGGACCGTCAAAACCTCTGAAAAGGTCCAATCACAGGTTTGCTTCTTATCCCATTGCGTGTTGTGTGCATTTTAAAAATTTATGAATGATTAAATAAATAAGTGAAGGAGTGATCAAGGTGTCGTATGAGACCTTGCCTATGAACGGAATTTTCCGCCCATATTGTGTTTGATGCGGGAACAACACATAGATGTAGTTTTCGGGTAGTGTCATTGTTTTAGGAAGGATTCACTTTAGTGAATTCAGGTACACTGTTCTTATTCGTGGAAGTACTGGCTGCCATTTAGAGTTATGGTATGCCTTCGTATCCCATCCCCATTCCTTAGTACTTCCATTAGAGCGGTATGTTTCTATTTAGAATGAGATTGGCTATCTAGTTACCTAGCTCAATTAGGATATTAAGGAAATAAGTCTTTTGAAGAGGACCGGTTATTGTTGGCCTACAATGGTATACTACTAAGTGTTCGAGTATCACTCAAATCAGTCTGGCATGTTGAAGATCTTTTGGGAAAAGGTGAAGAAGTGTACTCTAATAATTTGATCGTTTAAAAAGTAGAAGATGAAAAGGAACAGAGTAGAAGATTGTCTGATAATCAGGGAAGATGAAGATGTGTTTAAGGCATTGAAAGGATGGTCGACATCTAAAAGTAACATATTTAGTATTCTTGTTGAACCTGGATTCACTGCAATAGCCTAGGGATTTCACCAAGTGGTTCTTATCGAGTTATAGTAGCAGTTATAAGATTATGAAGAGGGTTTCAGATAGATCAGAAGTGTAAAGAATACAGTAAGTGAAATCATTCTTGGATTCGGTGAGTGTGGGTATTTGAGAGTAGCACCCCTGGTTCGAATCATGTTGGTGTGATTGATCGTGCATGTTCTTGTTTGATTGTTGCATGGTTAATCAAGTTAACATTGACCAGACTGGAGATGTTACTTTCGCGTATGGCACATCACCTAACGTTCCAAATTTCATGTTGCTGTTATGGGAGAAAGCCAGATAGAAAATGTTGAGATGTGATAGTCTACAGAGACAAGATTGCTAGAAAAGGTATGCAGACCGCAGATCACAAGAGTTGTGCAGAGTAAAGAATTTGGTTATCGTGAAAGTGTTTGCTCAGAAAAAAAAGAATTGTTTTAGAAAAGTTGGGGAAATCCGCAAATCTATTATTTGGTCTGTACCGAGTTGTTCAGAGTTGAAATGGTTATCTGTTGACCAGAACTTCTTTTAGTTATGCTATTGGTGAGCCGATTTTGCATAATCTTATATCAAACCCAGTATGATAGAACTACTGAGACCAGAGAAGTTGTAACCCTATTTAGCCTATCCTAAAGGTCCTTTGCGGATAGGTGAGCACCATATCAGAAGATTGGAGAAAAGGAAAAATTTGTAAAACTTCAAGTATTTGGGGAACCATCAGTTGTTTTGACACGGGCAGATGAGGATAAGTTCAGAGTTGGTTATCTTAAACTTCTTGCAGAGACTCCAGTGTTCAGTAAAAGTCTGTACAGCTATGTTTTGAGAATTCGGGGACGAATTTTTTTAAGGGGGGAAGAATATAATAACCCTCACGAGCCAGTTAATTTTTGGTCGAGAAAAACTCCGCTCGACCAGTTTGGAGTTGGTCGATCAGATTTAAAAATAAAGTCGACCCGGTGAATTAATACCTCGACGGGACTGTCTTGTGGTCGAAAGGCCTCTCATTGATAGTTCTGGTTGAGTGTTAATAATGTTGGTCGAATTTATTTAAGCTAGGCAAGCTGAGTTGAAAGCAAGACGAGATTCGAAGGATGATAAATTTTAGTCGAAAACTGTCCGAAATTGTCGTTAAGTTTCTTAACTAAATTCCGACCAGTCTAATACCTTCACCAGCTATTCTGCTTGCTTTCTCAGTAAATCAGTCACATGAGCTGCACCTACCTTCTTTCTTGCTTCACTAAAGTCACATGAAAGTCACAAGCTGGTTGCTTGTTTAATAAAAACAAAATAATCTTTCTTCAAAGGAGGGAAAGGACAGCAACTTGCTTTGGTTTAAGTACACCCTCAGCTGAAGCAACCCCTCATGCTATAAAATACCTTCTTCTCTCTTCTGGACGTCCTGTTGCACAAGAAAAACCAGAGAAAAATTCAGAGAGAAAGAGAGAAAAAAAAGAGAAAAATCTGTGAGAAAACTCATGCAAAAATTCAGAAAAAAATCAGAGAAGAGAACTGAGCATGGACGACCCTTTCTCACCCTTCTGTTAATTTAATCAGTGTGTTCTGGTGTGGTTAAGAGCTGAAGGTTTGGTGTTCAAGATTTTAGAATCACCCAAGTTATTTAAACTTGGATTATATCGGTAAGAACATATGGGTTTGATGAGATCAGTTTTGCTTGAGCTTCAGTTCTTGTTAGGTAACCAAAACGATTTGGTCTGTTTATGATCTTGAACCTATCATGGGTATCTTGTTCTGATCAGGTTAGACGTGTGTTCAGATTGAAGTTTATATCAACCAAGTTCATCTTAAAGCTTGAGGAAATCGGTAAGCCATAGCTGCTAGTTCAGAGAAGTTTTGTTTGGAACGAGTGGAATGATTTGTTAAGCTCCCTGTCCAGATTAGTTTTTAAACCTGTATGTGGATTGATCTTGGTTCAGTTATGTCCCTTAGATATTTTTTAAAAGGCTTAGCTGAACTGAATTATCCTTCAACCGAACTGAACTGCTTTGAACTAAGCTGAGTAGAGTTTCTGTTGGAATCAACCTGACTGATCTTGTATCAACACATTCTGAATCAGGAGTGAAATGGAGTTTTATTAGTTGAGCTCGAGTCTAGTCTTCCCTAGCCAATCTCATGGAATCAAAGGTGAGTCTAGATAGATGATTGATGAGTAGTGAATGAATATTTCTTGATTGAACGTACTGATTGTAGATTATTGAT
>NW_022610599.1:25000-50979 GCF_000309985.2 Brassica rapa
AGGCCCAAGGCCTTACCCAATCCCTCTGGACTTAGCCCATGGCCTTGTCCCAAGCCCCAATGGTCCATGGCCTCATTGCCGGACCCCCATGGCCCACCACCGGTCCGGACCTGGACCATCGGACCGATAGCCGAACAGTCTCTGTCCCGCTGAGATGAGCTGACTCCCAGCTGCCTCAGCTGAGTGAGCTAGTAGTTCATCTAGTGGAGCTGACTTAGTAGTGGCCGAGCTGGAGTGAGCTTAACCTAACTCCGTTGAGCTGGTCGAGCTACCTGTTCCATCCATCCAGCTACCATCTTACTCGTCCTAGCTGACTCTCGACTTGTGTAAGGTTAAGTCTAAGTTTCCTTACGTCCTTAACCTTCTTATCTGGCCATGGAACGCTTGTCTTGATGTCCTAAGAATGACTAGTACGTTTCCTCGAACCATGGCCGTCCCAATGATCCTATTCAGGATCCGGGATGTTACAAGTCTCCCCCACTAGCAATGGATTCATCCTCGAATCCGAGTAATGTGTTTCATCCAACACAAACTGGTCAAACCATTTCGGAAACTCGGCCTTCATCCTGGCCTTCGTCTCCCAAGTGGTCTCTTCTCGACCATTACAATCCCAAATGACCTTGACCATCTGGATTGTTTTCTTTCTCATTGCTTTTTCCATCCTATCTACGATCCGAACCGGCCTTGTTTCCAAAGTTAGATTCATACCTAGATCAGATGGTATTTCTGGTATTAAAACGTCCTGATCCGTCAAGCACTTTCGGAGTTGGGAGACATGGAATACGTTATGGAAGGCTTCCATCTCGGATGGTAAGTCCAACTTATATGCCACACTACCCACTCGTTCTATGACTCTGAACGGACCTAGGTATCTTGGATCTAATTTCCTTCTACCAGAAATTCGCACTCTACCTTTAATGGTAATCATTTTGAGATAGACCATATCACCCACTGCAAACTCCACTTCT
This sequence comes from Brassica rapa, assembly GCF_000309985.2. Taxonomy (NCBI): domain Eukaryota; kingdom Viridiplantae; phylum Streptophyta; class Magnoliopsida; order Brassicales; family Brassicaceae; genus Brassica; species Brassica rapa. Next base: position 25,969 of record NW_022610599.1, read on the forward strand.
TTCCTTCGTTTTTCAGCGTAATGTTTTTGTCTGTCCTGTGCGGCCCTCATCTTATCCCACACAGACTTGATCTTCTCCATGGTTTCCTCCACGATCTCGGGCCTATCATGCTGTGCTCCCCCACTTGGGTCCAGGATAACGGTGTCCTGCATGGTCGTCCATACAAAGCTTCTTATGGCGACATGCCTATACTTGAGTGGAAACTGTTATTGTAGGCGAACTCCACTAACGGCAAATGTCGTTCCCAGGAATTGCCCCAATCGAGGACACATGCTCGAAGCATATCCTCCAGCGTCCATATAGTTCTTTCCGACTGCCCATCCATTTTGGGATGCTAAGCCGTACTCATGTTCACTCTCGTTCCTAAAGCTTTCTGGAAAGCTTGCCAGAAGTGAGAAGTGAACCTCGAATCTCTATCCGAAACTATACTTGAGGGTACTCCGTGTAACCTCACAATCTCGTCAATGTACTTACTCACAATCTGGTCAATGTCTTTTTGATGGCCAGGAAGTGGGCAGACTTGGTCAGTCGATCCACTATTACCCAGACAGCATCATTCCTATTCCTGGTCGTTCGAAAAACATGTCACAAAGTCCATCGTGATGTGATCCCACTTCCATTCCAGAATAGGTAGGCTCTGAAGTAGTCCACTCGGAAGTTGTTTTTCGGCCTTGACGAGTTGACAAGTAGGACACTAGGCCACCCATTCGGCCACATCGACCTTCATCCGTATCCAATGATAGTACTGCCTGAGATTATGATACATCTTGGTCACTCCAGGATGGATCGAGAATCTAGACTTGTGAGCTTCTCTAAGGATCTCATCCTTTAAACTCCTATCATTGGGTACGCTGATCCGACCATGAACTAAGATTGTACCGTCCTTGGCGATTTGATACTCAGTCAGGTCGTTCTGAGCAACCGTCTTCAGGTTCTCGTCCTGATCTTGGGCCGCTCGGATCCGGGTAAGCAGGTTGGCCTTATTCACCGCCTCTAAACCCCGTGGTCTGTCTGTCCCGTTCAAAGCATTTAAACGGACGAAACGTCCCGCCTCATCCGGCTCGTCCGTTCCGCTACCGGCCGCAACATCTTCTCTCTTCCGGCTCAAGGCGTCGGCCACAAGGTTAGCCTTGCCCTGATAGTAAGTGATGTCTAGGTCGTAGTCGGCCACGAACTCCATCCACCTCCTCTGCCTTAAGTTCAACTCAGGCTGGGTGAATATATACTTCAGACTTTTATGGTCCGTAAGTATCTGGACTTTGGCCCCATATAAATATGATCGCCAAATCTTTAAGGCGAATACTACCGCAGCCATTTCAAGATCATGGGTGGAGTAGTTTCCCTCATGTTTCTTCAGCTGCCTTGACGCGTAAGCAATGACCTTCCCCTGTTGAGTGAACATGCAACCGAGTCCAGTGATGGACGCATCCGTGTAGACCACATAAGGTTGGTCTGCCTCCGGAAGAACCAGGATGGGTGCGCTAGTCAGCATAGCCTTAAGTGCGGAGAAACATCTCGTACACTCTTTGGACCATGTGAACTTAACGTCCTTCCCAGTCAACTGTGTCATCGGCTGAGCCAAGCTTGTGAATCCCTTCACAAACTTTTTATAGTAACCTGCCAGCCCTAGGAAGCTTCAAACATCCATGGCACTGCGTGGTCGGGGACAATCCTTGATTGCCCTGATCTTCTCTGGATCCACTGAGACGCCCTGGTCAGAAACAATATGTCCGAGGAACCCAATACTCTTTTGCCAAAAACTGCACTTGCTGAGTTTAGCAAAGAGTTTGTGCTCTCGTAATCCTTCCAGCACGGCTCTCAAATGTTTTCGATGAGATTCCTCGTCCTTGGAATAGATCGGGATATCATCACTGAAGATGATCACCGATTCATCCAAGCAGTCCTGGAACACGCTATTCATCATTTTCATGAATGCAGCAGGTTCATTGGTCAGACCAAACGGCATCACTACGAACTCGTAATGGCCGTACCTGGTCCTAAATGTTATCTTCCTAATGACGTTTGGCTCTATAGGAATCTGATGATATCCCGAGGCCAAATCAATTTTAGAAAACCACTTAGCTCCTTTCAGCTGATCCAACAGCTCGTCTATCCTGGGTAACGGGTACTTGTTCTTCACAGTTACCCTGTTCAACCCTCGATAGTCGATGACCAGAAGCATGCTACCATCCTTCTTTTTCACAAAGAGGAGTGGTGCACCCCAAGGGGAGCTACTTGGCCGTATGAACCCCTTGTCAAGCAATTCTTCCAATTGCTTCTTTAGCTCGGCCATCTCGGCCGGAGCCATTCGATACGGACTGTTGGACAGCGGAGCTGTCCCTGGTTCCAGTTCAATCAGAAAGGGATCGGACCTATCAGGGGGGACACCATGTAGCGCCTGAAACACAACCTGGAACTCGGACACCAACGAATCCTCGCGTGGGTCTAACAGAAAACCAGAACTTTCAGGCTCTGTAGTTGTAATTGTAGCCAAGAATGACTGACAACCCTGTTCCAGCATCCGAATCGCTCGAACTTCTGAAACCACTATTTTCTCTTGAGCCTGACACAGACCTTGGTACTCTACCGGGTGAAGTCCTTTCTCCAATTGCACACGACCCTTATGGCAATCGAGAGTGGCTCGGTACTTTCCCAACCAATCCATACCTAAGATCACTTCTTGATTCTTTAGGTGGACACAGACCAGATTCACAGGGAAGACCTTTCCATGGATCTGTACTGGGATATTCGACATGAGACCTAGTGAGTTCATGGCTTGCCCACCGGCCGCCCTCACTATCCCAAAATTATCACCAGCATCCAGATAGAACAGACCCTTTCCGACCAGTCCCGAACTCACAAAACTATGTGTAGCCCCTGTGTCGAAAAGCACATGGGTTTTTACCCCACCGACCATGAGGGTTCCTATCAGAGACCCTCATCAGAATCCCCTAGACCATTCTAGGTTCCAGACCAAGCATTACTACTTGAATGTAAAAAGATAAATTTAGAAATTACCAGAGATCGACTCAAAAGATCTGGAAGCTCCGTCGTCTCGTGACAGTTCATACACCCTCGGTGTTGTGGTTGGTTTGCCTTGGGACGCCTTGCCTGTGTCTCCACGGCCCTTTCCCTGACTTCCTTTCAGCTTGGGACACTCCGATTGAAAATGTCCTTGCTGGCCACAATGGAAACAAGTCATCGTGCCGCTTCTACCAGATGGGTTCGGTCGAGGACAGTTTTGAACTCCATTGTCCATGCTGCCACAACGAACACAAGCCCCCTTGGCCTTGCAGCACTCACCAGGATGGTTTCGTCCACATTTGGAACACGCAGGTCGGCCACCAGAGGTCTTCCCTCCGTCCACCTGGTCCCATTTTCTCTTTTTATCATTTGTCTTGTCCAATGGGCCAGACTATGGCTTAGCCTTAAGCTTAGATTCTTCAGCCAAGTTAGACTCTAACAAAGCCACCCGTTCCACCATTTCTCCGACGGTGTTGAAAGTGCGGATCGAGCAGTGGTTCTTCAGTTCTGGCCTTAGGCGTCGGATGAACCTACGGACCTGGACTGACTCGTCCTCCAGCTCTCTTCAAACGAACCATCTGAGTCGGTTGAACTCCTCTTCGTACTCCCGTACGGTCCTGCAGCCTTGGACCAAATCTAGAAACTTAGCTTCCAGACGATCCCAAGCATCAGCAGGAAAGTATTTGCGGTTGAATTCAACTTCAAAGTCCGCAAAACTTGTGAGACTTCCATTGGTGCGCTTGTCCACTGCAAGCCACCATTTATGCGCGTCCCTTTCCAGGAAATGAACCGAAATGTCTCGCCTGTAATCCTCTGGACAGCGAGTTGATTGAAAGTTTCGGACCAGCCTACTCCTCCACTCATCTGCCACAACAGGGTCGGTGCTACCTGAAAATTGCTTCATACCCAATCTGGATAGATGTTGAAGCAAACTCAGATAGTCAACCTTCTTTTCTGACCTTTCTGGTGGATCGATCTCGATCACCTCAACCGCGCCCCCAGCTGGACCCGTAGCAATAGGTGTATTCGTAGCTACAGGTGTAGCTTGACCAACTGATGAATTCACTAGTGGAGTGAACAGCTGAGTCATAGCCGCCACTTGGTTACCCATTACTTTCGTAGCCTCTAACAAGTACTCTCGGGACAGTGCTGTGGGCACGTTGGTGGTTCCCTCGGCCCTTTGCTCACGCTGGTCACCATCACGGTTAGCGTTCGAGGATTCTACTTCCTCATCACTTTCCTTATGTTGCTGACCTTCTGGTTGCGTTCTCGTAAGATTGGCCTGATCAGTAGGCAACACATCTCCGGTGTTAGTCGCGGCCGGATCGGTTGGTAACCCAGACAGATTAGTTCCGTCCGCGGCCGCTTGACTAGACTGACCAGCTGTCCTCTTACTCTTTCGGGTCTTTCCCAATTTGCTTCTCCCAGCCTAAGGATTCAAACATTGTTCGTACAACATATATATAACATAACCGAGACAATTAATCCCTAGACCTAACCATCAAACCTCACCGTGAGACTGAATCAGCTGGCTGCATGTGTGTGGACTACATACCCAACTATCCTAGAATCAAGCATGCTCTGATACCAACTTGTAACGCCCGAATCTGGCCTCTCGATGAAATGGCACCCGTTTGCTACTTAATCAATTTCTTTGCTTGTTTGATTCATTTTAAGTCTTTCCTTTACTAAGTCATTTTCGAATCTGAGGTTCTAAAACAATTGAACAGATAGCACAGCGGAATATAAATGTGTATAAAATGTATTACTTAGAAACATGAGATCCAATACACAACTTCTTAATTGTTTCATAGACAATCACTAGTTCATCCCTAGCATCATCTAACCACACGTTACACAGCCTCTCACTGACCGAGCCTTCACGGCTCCTTGGCTTGACCAGAACCATCCTTAGTTCCTGAAACCACAACCAGATAAGCATTAATCATAACCGAGAATAGAACTGGTCGATTCTACAATGCTTGGCTTGGTTCCTAGAACACAGATAAACCTCGGACAATATACTTATAAAAAGATATGAACCTGCCTACCAAATCCTAAGTCATTCAACCAACCACCCCTTGACTTAGAATCAGATAGACAGTGCAGAATAGATAAACAGAACACACGAATAGTCCAGATCGTCCCGAAGACCAATCCATCCATCCGGATAGAATCTAGGTGCGACTGGCCTAGTTAAAGTCCGGCTCAATGGCCCAACAGACTTCCTTACCTCATCCGGCCTTGGGCCTGGATCCAACAGCCGAGTAAGCCTCACGCCCAATCCGGTTAACCAAACGGCCAATAGGACCTTGCGACTCTTACCCTGGCTTAGACGAACCATGTACTTGTCCCAACGGACAAGACATGGTCTGATCCCTTAAGGAACGGACACGACCTGTCTCAACAGACACCGTTTGGAACATGTACCCCTTCGGTCCTTGGTACCTCTTGGTCCTCGTACCTCTTGGTCCTCGTACCTTTTGATGTTCGTAACCCTTGGTTACTTACATCCTTTGGCAACTCACAACCTTTTGAACTCGTGACCTTTGGTAACTCACAACCCTTGGTAACTCGTGACCTTTGGCCACTCGTGCCTCTTGGGACATGACCAACCGTTAAGCCCAACCGCCAAGTCTATGGTACGATTCGAACCGACTGTCTAACCGACCAGCGTCTAGGTTAGTGGTTTGGTTATGACCGGCCAAGTCTAGGGACGTGTCCCTTGGACTGAACAAACAATACGCTTCTTGTATAATCAGAAAGAAGAGAAAGGACCGGATAGAAACAAGAAGAGGAGGAGCGGTTAGGTCTAATGAACCGACCAGAGCCACGGTGCGATCACAAGGACCGTCCGTTTGGTTTGATGCGGCCATAGCCCACCACGTACCTTCTGAACCGTGCCAGGTTCTCCATGTTCTTCTCCTACTCTCGGTCTCCCATACTTGATCGGAGGTTGCTTCTCAAACGATCAGATCGCCGGAAACCTAACCACCACACAAACGGCCTTGCTTTGGCCGGAAACTCTCTCTCTCTTTCTTTCTCTCTATCTACGATTTCTCTGAGTATTTTTGCTCGGGATTGGATGAATGAAATCGACAGAGAGGACCCCATATTTATAGAAAACGAGGGGGTAAGTCTGGCCCCACGAACAGGCATGACTGGCTAGTGGATGGGCACAATCGGCCAAGGGTTACACCCTCTCGGCCGCATGTGTCCCTTCGCCAATACCGCATGGGTTTGGGTCAGACAAAGGCCCAAGGCCTTACCCAATCCCTCTGGACTTAGCCCATGGCCTTGTCCCAAGCCCCAACGGTCCATGGCCTCATGGCCGGACCCCCATGGCCCGCCACCAGCCCGGACCCGGACCATCGGACCGAAGCACAAACAGTCCGTCCAGCTGAGATGAGCTGACTCCCAGCTGCCTCAGCTGAGTGAGCTAGTAGTTCAGCTAGTGGAGCTGACTTAATAGTGGCCGAGCTGGAGTGAGCTTAAACTAACTCCGTTGAGCTGGTCGAGCTACCTGTTCCATCTGTCCAGCTACCATCTTACTCGTCCTAGCTGACTCTCGACTTGTGTAAGGTTAAGTCTAAGTTTCCTTATGTCCATAACCTTCTTATCTGGCCATGGAACGCTTGTCTTGATGTCCTAAGACTGACTAGTACGTTTCCTCGAACCATGGCCGTCCCAAAGATCCTATTAAGGATCCGGGATGTTACAGTCTTATTCTGTCTGAGACAAAGGACACACGTCCTAAACAAAGGGATGCCCCAATGGGAACCGAGGGTCCAAGCCGGAAAAAGGCTTGGTTGTGGTGGTTTAGTATCTCAGGCAAGGAGAACGGTTTAGGAGAGAGGAGGCCGTGTGGTTATGGATACCCAAGGCATAGAGAAAGGTCTGGAGAAGGACTCCAACCCCGTGGTTCAGTAGTCAGATAGGGTCAGTGGGGTAACCACCGACTCATCGGCTAAGACAATCGAACAGTCCGAACCGCTCTAGCCATGGGAGTTTGGGTTATGTTCTATTCATCTTATTCTTTTCATCTAATTCTTCTTCTACTCCTCCTGTACATTGGTGTGGCCTTGTTGATATGTTGGGATTGGTTATATCCGTGGTTCTGGTTGACTAATGCGGCTCCGATTGGATAGGCGCGCACATGATCTGACTGGCCTCAGGTGATCCGAATGGATAGGGGCGGTTCTGTTCTGTTCTGAACGGTTGCAACCCTTCCCTAAACTGTCACAATGGTTCATGACTTGTGTAGGTTAAGGCGTGGTCCTTTGGCCATAGGCCGGACACATGCACGGACTAGACAGTCCATACGGACGGTTAGGTCAAACGGTGGGAACATCTGAATGGGTGCGAGTTGCCAAGGGCCATGAGTTGCCAAGAGGCACGTGTGTCCAAAGGGTACTAGTTCCCAAAGGGTGTGAGTTCCAAACGGTGCCATTGGTTCAAGGCTTAGGCCGAACCAAGTGGACAGTCCGCGGCTGCATAGTCGAACAGACGGACGGTTAGTTTAACCGGAGTGTTGTGTAGCAAGGTCTGATCGGTTGCAAGGAAATCCAGTTTGGGTTGGATCAGGTAAGAAGGTCCGTGAGCCTTTGGGCCGGACTTATAACTGGCCGATCGCACCTAGATCTTAACCAGACGGTTAGACGGGAATATGGACGATCCGGCTATGGTTGGATGGTTCTAGCCGCAAAGGCTAAGTAGGATATCTTATAATCAACTTTGGGTTGGTGAGTAGGACAGGCACCATATACCTTATCTAGGGAGTAGACCCACATGATGGCAATGGAAGGCCGGTTATGTCAATACCTGACAAGTAGGCGATTGCTTTTGAAGTCTAGTGATCGGATCATGTTTCATGACGATGGTTTGATGGCCGAACACTAGTATGGATAGTCACGTTGCTGGAGTAAGAGTATTGATGTGATGCTTCTAGATATCAACCTTGGTGTTGATAGCTTCGAGATTGGCTAAGAGTCATGACGAAGTGTGTGGCTAGTACTATGTGTCGTAGACCATAGATACTGAGCCTAAGTGTGATTGTTCAAGGAAGGCTGTGTAAGATCTGATCATGGCTGAGTATGGACGACCTGACCTCTGAATGATGGTTGAAGGTGTCGGTCCTAACCTGATTAATGAATGCATCGGTTGGTATGAACAAATCATATCTGTTGTCTGGGTTAAGTCCCAAGGCCGATCAGGCCAGATGATGACTCATCAGTTCCAAGTCATGTGAGGAAGGTTGGTTGATTGACTTAGGATCTAATGAGCTTTGTCAGTCCAGAAGATGGACTTGGTACTATTGCCTATATGGTAAAAGGATTTCGGATTGTGCATGAGCCGAGAAAGGCCAGATGCAAACCCTTATCCTTTCAAAGACTTCTCAAAGGTTACTTATGTTTGTGGGGATGGTTGGTTGATTGACTAAGTACCTAGGGGAGTTGTTTGATGCAGGAGTCACGATAAGGACCTTCAGTAAGATCATTGAGTAATTGGGGTCCAGCTGTCAAGAAAGAGCAATTTGAGTCAATGGAGGACCGATGAGCTAATAAGCTCCAAAGATGTGGCAAAGGAATGATCTAGCATTTAATTATGTAGATCTAGATAGAATGGTTTAGGGGAATGGAACCTCAGAATCGTATGGCTTGGTTTGGGTTTAGGATTGACCTTTAAGCTAATTGGTAGTTGATTAAACTGACCAAGGCTAAGGTGATTCGACCAGACAAGTGTTAGATTGGTTTTAGACCAATGGTTAACTAGAGAATAATCCGCTGCGTATCTGTTGAATGGATCTAAGCTATTAATGACTAGGAAAGTCTTTAGCTAAGATATAAGTTAGCCGTCGCCTTTAGGCGATATTATAAATAAAAGGGCAAAAATTAAGAGGTTCGGCCAGGAAGTGGACCGAGTGACGTAAGACTTCGACCACGGCCTAGTCGGCTGGATCGGGGTGCTACAAGTTGGTATCGGCTCTAAGATGTTGGTTTCCAAACTACAATTATTTCTGAAAACTATGATGACTATGAAATCTTAGTTGGGGTGAGCCAAGAAAGAGTTGAGGTAGGCTAGGGTATCATGCTTGTGAATGTGGGAGTTCTAAGATGAACCGGCTTTGCTAAGATACATTTTCCAACGGCAAGATCCTAAAAACAGAAAGGTTGGTCGATCTAGTTATTTAGAAGTAATAGACGGGTTGGAAGGGATGGAAGAAATGCAAAACTTGTTTATGGATTACCTGGACAAGGGAAGTAACATGAACCAGAGAGTGGCACAGGTTGAAATAAACGTGCAGCACTCTACTGAAGTTAAGTGGTATCCCTTGATGGCCGTTCATAATAAGTAAAGCATATGCAATGTTAAATCTGACTCAAAGGAGACACTACATGACCAGTACACGAGTGGACTTGTGATCAGATGTATCAGCTAGGACTCGGTATAAGTCAAGGTAGGTTTCCTTAGATCTAGTTGGATGGAATAAATCAGTTCCAATCGGAATCCATCCAAAGAAAGAATGAGGAAACTCAGGGTGTTCATTCCAATCATTGGAAGAACATGATGTTAAGTATCTTAGTATGATGGGGATTGAGGATATTATAATTGCTGTTGTGAATGGTGTGAACATTCGCAATAGTAAGACGATTTGGAGAATGGTATGGCACGTTTTCCAAATGTGTGATCAAACCAAAATCCTACTCATCTAGGTACCCACTGGAAGTGGAAGTATTGAAGTTATTGGCAATGCATTGAGGGATGTTATGGGACGTCCTTCATGGTATGGTCATGACCAAAGTATTTTCCATAAGACAATGGTATATGATTACAACAAGATGTTGTGAATCAGTCTCAGGTAGTTTATGTTCACGGTTGAGTGGCCTGGGAAACAAGGCAGTCCACTAAAGCTTGGTCGCTTAGGGATTTGCAGAAGTCTACCAGGACTCAACATAGATAAGCATTACACCTTAAGGATCCATATGGGATCGGATAGGGCTCGACCAGTATGGCGAGTGACCTAGCAGATGGACCAAGGTGGTATGCAATCGAGTCCAGAGATGGACCAGGGTTGGCTTACCTAAACGAGTTCATATCTGCTAGGGCCCTCAAGCAGAAATGCTTGGTCTGGAACCTAGAATTGTCTAGGGGATTCTGATGAGGGGTCTCTGATAGGAACCCTCATGGTCGGTGTGGTAAAAACCCATGTACTTTCCGACGCAAGGGCTACGCATAGGTTTTGTGAGTCCGGGACTGGTCGGAAAGGGTCTGTTATGTCTGTACGCTGGTGATAATTTTGGGATAGTGAGGGCAGCCGATGGGAAAGCCAGGAACTCACTAGGTCTCGTGTTGAATATCCCAGTGCAGATCCAGGGAAAAGTCTTCCCTGTGAATCTGGTCTGTGTCCACCTAATGAATCAAGAAGTGATCTTAGGTATGGACTGGTTGGGAAAGTATCAGGCCACTCACGATTGCCATAAGGGTCGTGTGCAATTGGAGTTGGGTTGTACCCGATACAGTACCAAGGTCTGTGTCCGGCTCATGAGAAGTAGTGGTTTCAGCAGTTCGAGCGATTTGGATGCTGGAACAGGGTTGTTAGCCTTTTTGGCTACAATTACAACTACAGAGCCTGACAGTTGCGGTTTTCTGTTAGACCCAGGCGGGGATTCGTTGGTGTCTGAGTTCCTAGATGTGTTCTGTTCGCTACAGAGTATCCCCTCTTATAGGTCGGATCAATTTATGATTGAACTGGAACCAATGACAGCACCGCTATCCTAGAGTCCGTTTCTTTGGCTCTGTGGTTCTAGTTGAGTAATGCGGTCGTGGTCCATAACTGACGAGTTAGGCGCGCACATGATCTGACTGGCCTCTGGTGATCCGATTGGATAGGGGCGGTCCCGTTCTGTTCTGAACGGTTACAACCCTTCCCTAAACAGTCACAATGGTTCATGACTTGTGTAGGTTAAGGCGTGGTCCTTTGGCCACAGGCCGGACACACGCACGGACTAGACAGTCCATACGGACGGTTAGGTCAAACGGTTGGAACATCTGAATGGGTGCGAGTTGCCAAGGGTCATGAGTTGCCAAGAGGCACGTGTGTCCAAAGGGTACTAGTTCCCAAAGGGTGTGAGTTCCAAACGGTGCCATTGGTTCAAGGCTTAGGCCGAACCAAGTGGACAGTCCGCGGCTGCATAGTTAAACAGATGGACGGTTAGTTTAACCGGAGTGTTGTGTTGCAAGGTCTGATCGGTTGCCAGGCAATCCGGTTTGGGCTTGGGCCTTACTCGGTGGTATAGATCCAGGCTTTGGGCTGGATCAGGTAAGAAGGTTTGTGAGCCTTTGGGCCGGACTTATAACTGGCCGATCGCACCTAGATCTTAACCAGACGGTTAGACGGGACTATGGTTGATCCGGCTATGGTTGGATGGTTCTAGCCGCAAAGGCTAAGTAGGATATCTTACAATCAACTTTTGCTTGGTGAGTAGGATAGTCGCCATATGCCTTATCTAGGGAGTAGACCCACATGATGGCAATGGAAGGCCGGTTATGTCAATACCTGACAAGTAGGCGGTGGCTTATGAAGTCTAGTGGTCGGATCATGTTTCATGACGATGGTTCGATGGCCGAACACTAGTATGGATAGTCACATTGCTGGAGTAAGACTATTGATGTGATGCTTCTAGATATCAACCTTGGTGTTGACAGCTTCGAGATTGGCTAAGAGCCATGACGAAGTGTGTGGCTAGTACTATGTGTCGTAGACCATAGATACTGAGCCTAAGTGTGATTGTTCAAGGAAGGCCGTGTAAGATCTGATCATGGTTGAGTATGGACGACCTGACCTGTGAATGATGGTTCAAGGTGTCGGTCCTAACTTGATTAATGAATGCATCGGTTGGTATGAACAAATCATATATGTTGTCTGGGTTAAGTCCCAAGGCCGATCAAGCCATATGATGACTCATCAGTTCCAAGTCATGTGAGGAAGGTTGGTTGATTGACTTAGCATTTAATGAGCTTTGTCAGTCCAGAAGATGGACTTGGTACAATCGCCTATAAGGCAAAAGGATTTTGGATTGTGCATGAGCCGAGAAAGACCAGATGCAAACCCTTATCCTTTAAAAGACATCTCAAAGGTTACTTATGTCTGTGGGGATGGTTGGTTGATTGACTAAGTACCTAGGGGAGTTGCTTGATGCAGAAGTCACGATAAGGACCTTAAGTAAGATCATTGAGTGATTGGGTCCAGCTGTAAAGAAAGAGCAATTTGAGTCAATGGAGAACCGATGAGCTAATAAGCTCTATAGATGTGACAAAGGTATGATCGAGCATTTAATTATGTAGAATTAGATAGAATGGTTTAGGGGAATGGAACCTCAGAATCGTATGGACTGGTTTGGGTTTAGGATTGACCTTTAAGCTAATTGGTAGTTGAGTAAACTGACCAAGGCTAAGGTGATTCGACCAGAAAAGTGTTAGATTGGTTTTAGACCAATGGTTAACTAGAGAATAATCCGCTGCATATCTGTTGAAAGGATCTAAGCTATTAATGACTAGGAAAGTCTTTAGCAAAGATATAAGTTAGCCGTCGCCTTTAGGTGATATTATAAATAAAGGGCAAAAATTAAGAGGTTCGGCCAGGAAGTAGACCGAGCGACGTAAGACTTCGATCATGGCCTAGTCGGCCGGATCGGGGTGTTGCAAGACCTGATGCGGTTATGAGTACGACCGGGCGTGAGCGGCACTCGGTCCTCCAAATTTTCAAGGGCCGCCGGGAATGCACCGGACACCACACGACGTGCGGTGCTCTTCCAGCCGCTGGACCCTACCTCCGGCTGAGCCGTTTCCAGGGTGGGCAAGCTGTTAAACAGAAAAGATAACTCTTTCCGGAATTCCCGCCGACGTCTCCGGACTTCCTAACATTGCCGTCAACTGCCACGTCCCGGTTCTGGAATTTTAACCGGATCCCCTTTCGAAATTCGCGCATAAGCGCTATCAGACGGGTTTCCCCCGACTCTTAGGATCGACTAACCCATGTGCAAGTGCCGTTCACATGGAACCTTTCCCCTCTTCGGCTTTCAAAGTTCTCATTTGAATATTTGCTACTACCACCAAGATCTTCACCGACGGCCGCTCCGCCCGGGCTCGCGCCCTAGGTTTTGCAGCGACCGCCGCGCCCTCCTACTCATTGAGGCCTGGCTCTTGCCCCGACGGCCGGGTATAGATCGCACGCTTCAGCACCATCCATTTTCGGGGCTAGTTGATTCGGCATGTGAGTTATTACACACTCCTTAGCAGATTTCGACTTCAATGACCACCGTCCTGCTGTCTTAATCGACCAACACCCATTGTGGGTTCTAGGTTAGCGTGCAGTTGGGCACCGTAACCCGGCTTCCGGTTCATCCCGCATCGCCAGTTCTGCTTACCAAAAATGGCCCACATGGAGCTCTCGATTCTGTGGGATGGCTCAACAAAGCAGGCACCCCGTCCTACCTATTTAAAGTTTGAGAATAGGTCGAGGACATTGCATCCCCGATGCCTCTAATCATTGGCTTTACTCGATAGAACTCGTTTCCGAGCTACAACTATTCTGAGGGAAACTTCAGAGGGAACCAGCTACTAGATGGCTCGATTAGTCTTTCGCCCCTATACCCAAGTCAGATGAACTATTTGCACGTCAGTATTGCTGCGGGCCTCCACCAGAGTTTCCTCTGACTTTGCCCCGCTCAGGCATAGTTCACCATCTTTCGGGTCGCGACAGGCATGCTCACACTCGAACCCTTCTCAGAAGATCTAGGTCGTACGGCTGTGTACCCGTGAGGGATCCAGCCAATCAGCTTCCTTGCGCCTTAAAGGTTTACTTACCCGTTGACTCGCACATATGTCAGACTCCTTGGTCCGTGTTTCAAGATGGGTCGAATGGGGAGCCCGCAGGCCGACGCCCTGAGCACGCAGATGCCAAGGCACGCCGTAAGGCGCGTGCTGCAGACCACGATAAAGGCAGCGACGTCTCCGCGGGCGTAACAAAAGCCCGGTCTTTGGTCACCACCTTAATCTGTGTCGGTCCACGGCCCGAATCGATCGGCGTACAGGATTGCTCCGTTCCGCATCCGACCAGGACGAATCGCCAGCCCCCATCCGCTTCCCTCCCGACAATTTCAAGCACTCTTTGACTCTCTTTTCAAAGTCCTTTTCTTCTTTACCTCGCGGTACTTGTTCGCAATCCGTCTCTCGCCCATATTTAGCCTTGGACGAAATTTACCGCCCGATTTGGGCTGCATTCCCAAACAACCCGACTCGTAGACAGCGCCTCGTGGTGCGACAGGGTCCGGGCACGACAGGGCTCTCACCCTCTCTGGCGCCCCTTTCCAGGGAACTTGGGCCCGGTCCATCACTGAGGACGCTTCTCCAGACTACAATTCAAACGTCAAAGACGTCCATTTTCAAGCTGGGCTCTTCCCGGTTCGCTCTCCGTTACTAAGGGAATCCTTGTTAGTTTCTTTTCCTCCGCTTATTGATATGCTTAAACTCAGCGGGTGATCCCGCCTGACTTGGGGTCGCGTTGAGGACTTTGGGTCATCAAGAGGTTTTGGACCGGAACGTCTGACTATATGATGAGAATTGAATTCACCATCGCATGTCAAGACGCTCCTGGCGTCCTTAGCTCGGATTTTGGCCAACCACGTGCGGTAACACACAGGAGATCAGCTTCCGTACCATATCCTCGAGAGGATGGGGGGACGACGATTTGTGACACCCAAGCAGACGTGCCCTCAGCCAGAAGGCTTGGGGCGCAACTTGCGTTTAAAGACTCGATGGTTGACGGGATTCTGCAATTCACACCAAGTATGGCATTTTGCTACGTTCTTCATCGATTCGAGAGCCGAGATATCCATTGCCGAGAGTCATTTTATACTTTACATTGCAGCACTGCTTCCAAACAAACAGCATCTCCGGGTTGGCGAAAGCAGGCTGTTTAGTTGCATTTTCCTTGACACTTTTCGTGTCGGGGTTTAGTGATATCCGGAAGCTATGCGTACGATCCAAATACTTCGAATTTGAATCTAAATTTTTGCATGCTTAATAAGAATGGTTAAAGCTAAATTTTCATGATTTTCTGGTAAATTTTCATGATTTTCTTTTGCTTCTTACCATGTCTTTAGCATGCTACGAAGTTCGGAGTTTCGTGGTCTAAACGAATATCTACAACAACTTTTGATCAACACTTGACATCCTAAACTCTTTGTTGACATATTTTTGATGTTTCCTTTCAGAAAACTTTCTTCAAAAATATTAATTTTTTAATTTTTGGCTATTGGGTGATTTTGGTTGTCCGTGGGTGATTTTGGCCCACGTGGGCTGTCTGTTCAGTACACACAGGACGTCCTTGTGTGTCCGTCAGCACATACAGGACGTTCATGGCTGTCCGTGTGTGTCCATCAGTACACATATCAGCACGCTGGTCCTAGGACTCAGCACGCTGGCCCTTCCCATGGACTGTTTGGGTGATTTTGGCCCACGTGGGCTGTCTGTTCAGTACACACAGGACGTCCGTGGGTGTCCACCAGCACAGACAGGACGTCTGTAGCTGTTTGTGGCTGTCCGTCAGCACACACAGGACGTCTGTGGCTGTCCGTGTGTGTCCGTCAGCACACACAAGACGTCCGCGGCTGTCCATCAGTACACATATCAGCACGCTGATCCTTCCCGTGGACTGTTCGGGTGATTTTGGCCCACGTGGGCTGTCTGTTCAGTACACACAGGACGTCCGTGGGTGTCCGTCAGCACACATAGGACGTCCGTGTGTGTCCGTCAACACACACAGGATGTCCGTGGCTGTCCGTGTTTGTCCGTCAGCACACACAGGACGTCTGTGGCTGTCCATCAGTACACATATCAGCACGTTGGTCCTTCGACTCAGCACGCCAACCCTTCCCGTGGACTGTTCGGGTGATTTTGGCCCACGTGGGCTGTCTGTTCAGTACACACAGGACGTCCGTAGGTGTCCGCCAGCACACACAGGACGTCCGTGGCTGTCCGTGTGTGTCTGTGTCTGTCCGTGTGTGTCTGTGTCTGTCCATGTGTGTCCATCTGTGTCCGTCAGCACACACAGGACTTCTGTGGCTGTCCATCAGTACACATATCAGCACGTTGGTCCCTGGACTCACCACGCTGGCCCTTCCCGTGGACTGTTTGGGTAATTTTGGCCCACGTGGGCTGTCTGTTCTGAACACACAGGACGTCTGTGGGTGTCCGCCAGCACACACAGGATGTTCGTGGCTGTCCGTCAGCACACATAGGACGTCTATGGCTGTCTGTGTGTGTCCGTGTGTGTCTGTGGGTGTTCGCCAACACACACAAGACATCTATGGCTGTCCATGGCTGCCGTTAGCACACACACGACGTCCGTGTGTGTCCGTCAGCACACACAGGACGTCCGTGTGTGTCTGTGTGTGTCCGTCAGCGCACACAGGACGTCCGTGGCTGTCCATCAGTACACATATCAGCACGCTGGTCCTTGGACTCAGCACGCTGGTCCTTCCCGTGGACTGTTTGGGTGATTTTGGCCCACGTGGGCTGTCTGTTCAGTACACACAGGACGTCCGTGGGTGTCCGCCAGCACACACACAAGACGTCTGTGGCTGTCTGTGGCTGTCCGTCAGCACACACAGGACGTATGTGGCTGTTCGTGTGTGTCCTTGTGTGTCCGTGTGTGTCCGTCAGCACACACAGGACGTCTGTGGCTGTCCATCAGTACACATATCAGCACGCTGGTCCTTGGACTCAGCACGCTGGCCCTTACCATGGAATGTTCGGGTGATTATGGACCATGTGGGCTGTCTGTTCAGTACACACAGGACGTCCGTGGGTGTCCGACAGCACAGCCAGGACATCCTTGTGTGTCCGTCAGCACACACAGGACGTCTCTGGCTATCCGTGTGTGTCCGTCAGCACACACAGGACGTCCGTGGCTGTCCATGAGTACACATATCAGCACGTTGGTCCTTGGACTCAGCACGCTGACCCTTCCCGTGGACTGTTCAGGTGATTTTGGCTCACGTGGTTTGTTTGTTCAGTACACACAGGACGTCCGTGGGTGTCCGCTGATAGACCATATATTTTACCCATTTTTAATCATGGTCTATACGTGTTTTAAAGTGTTCTAAAATACAATTATTATCTTTTGGAGTCTATTTAGAGTATTTACAGGTTCAGGGACTTTTAGGAGAAATATAGTGATTTTGGAGTCTTTTGGAGCCTTTGGAGGTGCAGAGTTGCACAGATGCATCAGATATTTAGCTATGGATGGAGACCTTCCGACCGTTAGATTGAGCCCATATGTTGACACAAGATAGATCTTTGAGTTAGGTTTCTAATGCCACCGGTCTCAGGTCAATCAGCATCCTATAGCAGAAGTTATGCCCGTTTTACTTAAGAGTGGTAAGTCTGCCTCGCGAGAGGAAGGTGCCGAGAAGAGAAAGCCACGTCGATCGATGCAGCACTCTGCACGTCGATTGATGGAGATCCCAGATCGTGGGCCTTGTATATTTTATGATTGCGTGAAGCCCAGAAGTAATCACAAATTACCAGAATGCCTTTGGACGACCAGAAACCATATTTATTTTATTTCTAAGCCGTTGTTGACGGCTACGCTTTTTTTTACACGCTTTCTGTTTCATTGTTTTTCTTAGAGGAGAGAAGGGAGAAACTCCTATCAGACTCCTCCTGGAACTCCTTTGGTTTTATTTTGTCTAATTTATTTCAGTTTTTCTATATATTCATCTATGATTTCTGTTTTCATGTCTGAGTAGATCCACCTGTTAGATCCAGAGTTCAGATATGTTTGTGGGATTAGCCCCAAACTATAGATCTGCCTTGTTGTGATATTCATGATAGATCTATACTTATTGCTTGTTCTAGAGTAATTAACTAGAATATTGATCATAGGATTGCATACACAAGCATCCTTGTTATCCCATCATGACATCTATCTATCAGATTAGGATTGCTAGAGAAGGCTAACCGCCAATTTAGCATCCTAATAGGGCAAATCATCTCACGCATAGGCCTGGCTAGAACCCGTCGATCTATGTCCTCAACTGACTATCGGTCGACATAGGTAAAGGTGTATCGGTCGATGTCCCAATAGGACCATCGGTCGACACTCTTTCGTGATCAAGATACTAACCGTTGAGACACAAGATCTAGCGAGTTAACCAGTGAAGCATGCAGCAGCTTATCACTGAGTTAAGCGGTTGAGCTCTAACATATCATGCATGCAACAAATAGGTACCTATAGGAATTATAATTTTCAACACCTGAATAGAAACCCTAGATCTGGCAACCATCCTTCCATCAAACAACTCCTTGCCAAGCGGAACAATTGACTTGTTCAACTTGTTGACTGCTTTGTTTATTTAATTGCTATTTTACTGCTTTATAATCTATTAGCCTAGTTTATTTAAAATTGTTTAGATCTAATTGGTTCCCTAGCTCTTTGTGGATTCGATCCCTAAGTACTATAACTCGACCTCTTTAGGGTAATTTGAGTGATATCAAATTTGGCGCCGTTGCCAGGGAGCTTTGATCGCCATTAGATCTTGTTTAGTTAGATTTAGTCTAGGTTTTGTTACTGTTCGAAAAACTCATAAAATTTTTTCTTCTATTTCAGGTACATACATATCAGTACCAGAGCAATGAAGAGAGGATTTCTAGGTCCTTCAAGAAAGGAGCCTGCTGGTCTATGCACGATCCGTAAGTCTAAGAGGGAAGTATCGATCGACACCCTCCAAGCAGCATCGATCGACAGCATACACCATCAATCGATCGACACCATTCATCCGACGTCGATCGACAACCGACAAGCAACAGTGATCGATAGAGCCAACAAATCGTCAAACAACACTGTTCATCCAGGTACTATTCATCGAGGTACTGTTCATCCAGGTACTGTTCATCATAATACTATTCATCCTAGTACTGTTCATCGTGATACTATTCATCGTGACATTATTTACCTACCGTCGATCGAGACTATTCAAATTCTGTTGATCGACATTATTCATGTCTCGTCGATCGACACTGTTCTTCCTGCATCGATCGACACTATTCATATCCGTCGATCGACACTGTTCATCCCGTGTCGGTCGACACTATTCATCTTCCGTCGATCGACACTGTTCATATTATGTTGCTTGACACTGTTCACCCAAACACTGTTCATCGCGAAACTGTTCATCCCAACACTGTTCATGGAAGCACTATTCATCGCGGCACTTTTCCTCCAATGACAAACACCACTTATTAAGAGACAGAGAAGGTCGAAGCGCTCATACTTAAGATCGACAAGAAAGGAATTTGGCGAGACGAAGAAGGTCGCCCTTGCAGCCGCACAGGACAATTGATTAATGCAGAGGGTAATGAAATCCCTGATGTAATTGCTGTTGCTGAGATGAATACCTTTGATCTGACAAGCCAATGGTATAATTGGGGAAGTGAGGATCTTTTCCGAGGTCTTCCTCATGAAAATCCCAGAAACCACATCGAAGAGCTTGACGGTCTAGTTTCAAGGTGTAAGCAGAAACAAATATCCGAAGAGTTCATACTCTGCAAGATTTTCCCTTATACTATCTCTGGAGATGCTTTTAGCTGGTTCAGTAAGCTGCAGCCAAGATCTCTAACCTGTTGGGAAGACATCAAAGGCGCCTTCCTAGGTAAATTTTTTAGCGAAGCTGTAGCAACTCGAAGTAAAAGGTTTGATTACATGGTGGACAAGATGATTGAAGATCACGAGAAAGGAATAATCACTAGTCTTAGTCAGATTAGTATTAGTCAGATTATGGATTTTGCCTATAGCGAGCAGAATGGAGATATTGGAACAGCGACAACTCATGTCAAGCAGCCAGACATTCAGGTTCACCATGCAGATGAGAGTAAGCAGAAGGATGAACTGAACAAAGAAAAGCTGGTCAACCATGATACAGTTGAGGATGATGAATATCATGTATCAGGAGAGCAGAGCAAAGTAGAAGAAGCTGATACAAAAGATCCGACTTCAGCATCGATCGACAGTAGTAACTCAGAATCGATCGATATCCGCACTTCAGAAATGATCGGTACAGATATTTGTCATCGATTGATACCTTCTACAATCCCTGATACTACCACTGTGTATGTTAGGACTGAACGACCGAAGGAAATTAGAGACTATAACAGTCCTGAGGATGCCTATGCTAAAAGGTCTGCATTGCGTCGTTCAGCACTTCAGAATACTGTCCTTGAGCTACACCCTGCATATATCTCTCTTGTGGGTCAGCATTCTTTCAATGGTTTTCCTCATGAAGATCCCACTAGCCACCTGGAGACATTTGTAGATCTTGCATCGACCCTCAAATGCAATGGAGTCTCCGAAGACTACTATTTATGCAAATTATTCTCATACTCTCTTGCTGGAGAAGCAGCATATTGGTTTAGGAAGTTGCCACTAGGATCTCTCACTACCTGGAATGACATCAAATACGCCTTCCTCAACAAATTTCTATATGATGCTGCAGAAAATCTAGAGAATGAGATGAGATCTATGATGGAATATATGGTGGAAGATGATGAACCACATGTGCCTGGAGAGCTGAGCAGAATAGAAGAAGTCGATATTAGTGACATGAGCTCAGAACCGATCGACACTCCGACCTCAACATCGATCGACATCCCAACCGTAACATCGATCGATACCAGCTTTTCAACATCGATCGAACCCAGCCTTCAAACATCGATCAACACAAACTCCTGTTGTCGATCGATACCACTCGAAATCCCTGAAAAATCAAGTTGTCCTCACGACATTGCAGACTCGACACTGAAGAGCATCGATGTATCAAGTTGTTATCCTGACCAAAAAGTAGAAAAAGAAATCACCATGGAAGATTTCTTGGAACTAGAAGAATTCTTGGAGTTAGAGGATGGACAACAGCTTGGAGATTTGGATTCGAGTGAAGAAGTAACAATGGAAGACTTCTTGGAGCTGGAGGAATGGCTTGGGGAATTAGACAAGAACCCGAAGCAGAAGTTTGATGATCAGCACACTTCGGGAAGAGGTCTGAAAATTTCACCAAAGGCTGACGACATCGATCGACATCAACCTGATGAGATCGATCGATACACTCCCTGCATAATTGATCAACACCCACCCTACACCATCAATCGACAGTCGCCACACATCATGAATCTACATACACCCGACTGAATCGATCGACGCCCGCCCAATTGTATCGATCGATACTCATGGTTGGATGAACTATCTAGATACCCAATTGAACCAGGACCGATTGAGGAGATAATGCACATGTCTAAGACATCACACATTAAAGTCCCCGAACATCTAAGACAACTTATATGCGCAGAAGAAGCTGTTGGGATTTGCAAAATAGTGAAGAGGATACATGATCCTGTGAAGATTATGGTTCAATGTGCAGTGTTTGAAGTTGAATCTCCTATCCCACCAGATAAAGGTGTGTATCTGAGTTCTTACATTGAGGTATTGAATGATAAAACATCATGTAGAAGCTTCTCAGAGAGGGCTGCGATTTAGAGATGAAGTAGATGAAGGTCCAGCAGAAGCACCATCAAACAACATCAGCAAATCAGAATTGAACGACACTAACACTTCATCATCGATCGATACCGATCAGATACCATCGATCGACACCCTTCGCGTATCAGAGCAGAATGAGTTTGAAGTGTGTCAACATCTTTTGATGGAGGCACCACCGCGCGATCAGACAAGTCTGGGGAAAGAAGTGGAGGAACTGGAAGAAGAGAAAAAGAATCAATGAAGGTTCTCAGTTATCATTGATTCCTCACTTCTCAGATGATACAAGG
This sequence comes from Brassica rapa, assembly GCF_000309985.2. Classification (NCBI taxonomy): domain Eukaryota; kingdom Viridiplantae; phylum Streptophyta; class Magnoliopsida; order Brassicales; family Brassicaceae; genus Brassica; species Brassica rapa. The sequence goes on from NW_022610599.1 coordinate 47,872, forward strand.
AAATCCAGAGTGAGATTACACAAGTCTGTGGGAAAGAAGGGGAGAAATTGGAAAAAGCGGAAACGAACCAAAGGAGGTTCTCAATTACCATTGACCCCTTACTTCTCAGATAGTATCAGAAAATCAAGAGTGTGCAGCAGATGCTTCGCACATCCATATGCAAAGCTTAAAGCACTCCTTATTGTTTAGATGATAAACAAAGGAGAAAAGTCTATGGAGGAGGCTTTCACACAAGAATGATAAAGCTTCAAAGAGTAGACATCGAGACTTGGTTTGGAGCAAGTTCTCATTCTTATGCGGACTTAATCAGATCTCCAGAAGTCAGGCTAATGACTAAAAATAAGCGCTGAGTGGGAGGCAATCCACTGTAAGGTTTGTTTTAAATATGGTTTAATTTTAATTTATTACTGATTTTTCTTGTTTTCTAATGATTTCATGTAAAAAAAAAATATTATTAGTTAATTGGTTTTATTAGTTATATATTACTAACTTTTAGACTTTAGTGTTTTATTTATGTTAGGTACAAGGAAAAGATTCAAGGAAGACGAGTTTCCATAGAAATCGACGATGGCTAGCTAACATCGATCGACAGAGTATCAAGGGTATCGAGCGCCACTTAACTATGTTGGTCAATATTCACATCAAAGTTAGGTATATTGTTCTTCCTTGTTAAATATTGTCCTTATGATTTATTCTCCCACCGATCTTAGGCTGAATAACATTGGTCACAATGTTATTTAAGTCTGGGGGAGGTTATATTAATATTAGGTTTTAGTTAGATGTTTAGAATTGGGACCCAAGTAAATGATTGCCATGATATCGACCGACGAGAACAAGTCGATATCGATCGACATTGCTACATCTTCCACGACCGATGACAACACGTTTACATCGATCGACATCCATTCCAGTCAGGTATATCATTCTAACTTGTTAAATTGAGTACTTATGATTTATTTACACCATAACTCCGACTGTATATACACTGGTCACAGCGTTATCTAAGTCTGGGGGAGGTTATACTGATATTGTGTTTTAGTTATGAAAAAAAAAAAAAAACAGATCCATGTAGACGATTGCTCAGATCATCGACCGATGCGACTATCTAGATATCGATCGACAACGCTTCATCAACAACGATCGATTGTCACTTCTTTGTATCGATCGATACTGAGCAGGTTATCGTTCTTACTTGTTAAATTTTGTACTTCTGCTTTATGATTTTCACCTTACCACCGACTGTGTTACACTGGGGACAGTTTAATTCAAGTCTGGGGGGATTACTAACGTTTATCTACCTTTATGAGTCTTATTTAAAATATTTTCAAAATTTGTTTTTATTGAGTCAAGAAGGGGGTGATGATCCAATTTGATTTATTACTCGTCATCTAAACCACTCTTTAGACCAGTCTTAGATTTACTGAATGCAGAAGTACTAGAGATACTAAAGTGGATCAACCTGTCAACTATGTTTGCACTTGCTAAGAGTGTTTGAAGGAACCAAAGCTGACCTCCAACCTAATTTGACTTGATTTTCTTGTCTTGGGGCTTGGTATACAAGGGATCGGAATCCTCCTACAAGTCTGAAAGGTAAACGCTCATATGTGTTGCTGGTTGCCTTCTTTCTCTCTCTTCGGCATCTCAAAGATCAAAATTATAAAGAAAGATTGAGATGATTTCCTGGAAGAGGCAGAATGTAGGAGTGTCTCCTTGTGACCCCATTATTTAAGTCTGAAGGGAATGATCACACATTGTGGAAACGAGGGGTAGGAGTGTCTCCTATGACCCCATTATTCGCTACACTTTGTCAAAAAAAAAAAAAAAAGGAGCATCATGTCAATAAGATAACTAGATCTCTAATCAACATCGAAATTCATTGGGATTGAAACTAATAAAGAGATTCAGAGAAGAGAGTAGGGGGAAGAAAGGAACCAAATGAAACTACATACTTGCTTGAGTTTAGTCCATGTGTTCCTTGATCGATACTCCCAAGGTAAATCATGCACTTTTATTTTATGCAGGAAATGAGGTTAGTAGAGGGGATTGTCAGACGGGATCTGTTGAGTTGTTGACTAGGTGAATGTGGTTGCTATACTAGGATATTGTATAATGTGCTTCTGAAGTTAGGATGTCTATGATTTGGTTTGCACTACTAGAAAGATGAAGACTGAGTTTTTAAAATTTTGAGTCCCTGCTGTTTTCAAACCTCTTTCAGAGAGGACTCCCTGTTGGTTTTGCTGAGGACAAAGCAAAAAGGTAAGTCTGGGGGAGTTGATAGACCATATATTTTACCCATTTTTAATCATGGTCTATAAGTGTTTTAAAGTGTTTAAGATACAATTATTATCTTTTGGAGTCTATTTATTTAGAGTATTTACAGGTTCAAGGACGTTTAGGAGAAATATGGTGATTTTGGAGGTCTTTTGGAGCCTTTGGAGGTGCAGAGTGCACAGATGCGTCAGATGTTTAGCTATGGATGGAGACCTTCCGACCTTTAGATTGAGCACATATGTTTGACACAATATAGAGCTTTGCGTTAGCTTTCCAATTCCACCGGTCTCAGGTCAATCAGCATCCTGTTAGCAGACGTTATGCCATTTTACTGAAGAGTGGTCAGTCTGCCGCAGAAGAGAAAGCCACGTCGATCGATGCAGAACTGTGCACGTCGATCGATGGAGATCCCAGATCGTGTGGCCCTGTATATTTTATGACTGCGTGAAGCCCAGAAGTTACCACAAATACCAGAATGCCTTGGACGGACCAGACACCCTATTTATGTTATTTCTAAGCCATGTTGACGGCTACGCTTTTTTGTACACGCTTTCTGTTTCATTGTTTCTCTTAGAGGAGAGAAGGGAGGAACTCTATCAGAGTCCTCCTAGAACTCCTTGGTTTTATTTTATCTAATTCATTTCAGTTTTTCTATCTATTCATCTATGTTTTTGTTTTCATGTCTGAGTAAATCCACCTGTTCTATTCATGGTTCAGATAGGTTGTGGGATATAGCCCCAAACTATAGATCTGCCTTGTTGTGATATTCATGATAGATCTATACTTATTGCTTGTTCTAGAGTAATTAACTAGAATATTGATCCTAGGATTGCATAC
>NW_022610600.1:0-59967 GCF_000309985.2 Brassica rapa
CGCACCAGGATGAACCGAGAATCTGGATTTATGAGCCTCCCCTCATAATCTCTTCCTTTAGGACTCCTATCATTAGGAACACTGATCCGACCGTTTACTAGGATGGTACCATCCTTTGCAGTTTGGTACTCCGTCCTATCATTCTGAGCAACCTTGTTTAGGTTCTCGTCCTGACCTTGAGCAACCGAAGGCGGGTAAGCAGGTCGGCCTGATTGACCGCCTCTAATCGAGTGGTTCAACTCTTTGGTCGATGCGTTCAACCGTAGGGCACGTACCGCACCGTCCAGGGCGTCCCTTTTTCTCGTTCGGCTGATACGTCGGCCCTTCTCCGGCTCAAGGCATCTGCGACCAGATTAGCCTTTCCCGGATGATAGGTGATATCCAGATCGTAATCAGCTACAAACTCCATCCACCTTCTCTCTGCCTTAAGTTAACTCAGGCGGGGTGAATATATACTTAAGACTCTTATGGTCCGTAGTATCTGAACCTTGGCACCATACAAGTATGATCGCCAAATCTTTTAAGGCGAACACTACCGCAGCCATTTCAAGGTCATGGGTGGGGTAGTTTCCCTCATGTTTCTCAACTGCCTTGACGCATAGGCGATGACCTTCCCATGCTGGGTTAATACGCAACCTAGTCCTGTTATGGACGCGTCCGTATAAACCACATAGGATTGGTCGGCCTCTGGAAGAACCAAATGGGTGCGCTAGTCAGCATGTCCTTAAGCGCGGAAAAACATTTCCCACACTCCTCAGACCATGTGAACTTAACGTCCTTCCCGGTCAACCGGTGTCATAGGCTGAGCCAAGCTTGGCGAATCCTTTCACAAACTTTCTATAATAACCTGCCAGCCCTAGGAAGCTTCTGACTTCCGTGGCACTGCGTGGTCGAGGCCAATCCTTGATTGCCATGATCTTCTCTGGATCCACCGAGACGCCCTCACCAGACACAATGTGGCCGAGAAACCCAATGCTCTTCTGCCAAAAACTGCATTTACTGAGTTTTGCATAGAGCTTGTGTTTCCATAATCGTTCCAGCACGGCTCTCAGGTGTTTCCGATGAGATTCCTCATCCTTGGAGTAAATCAGGATATCATCAATGAAGATGATCACTGATTCGTCCAGGAAATCTCGGAACACGCTGTTCATCATTTTCATGAATGCAGCAGCGCATTGGTCAGACCGAATGGCATAACCAACAAACTCGTAGTGGCCGTACCTGGTCTGGAATGCTGTCTTTCTAATATCATTTGGCTCTATAGGGATCTGATGATACCCTGAGGCCAAATAATCTTAGAAAACCACTTGGCTCCTTTGAGTTGATCCAACAACTCATTATTCTGGGCAACGGGTACTTGTTCTTCACAGTAACCCTGTTCAACCCCGCGATAGTCAATATACAGGCGCATGCTACCCATCCTTCTTTTTCACAAAGAGGACTGGTGCACCCCAAGGAGAGCTACTTGACGTATGAACCCCTTGTCCGCAATTCTTCGAATTGTTCTTCTTTAGGTCGGCCATCTCGGCCGGAGCCATTCGGTACGGACTCTTGGACAGCGAAGCTGTCCTTGGTTCTAGTTCAATCGTAAATGGATCCGACCTATCAGGGGGACACCCTGTAGTGAACGGAACTCATCTGGGAACTCAGACACCAACGGGTCCTCAGTTAGATCTTTCTGATCATCAGACCTGCCGTGCTCCATAGTGGTAATTGTGGTCAAATATGCTTCACAACCCCGTCTAAGCATCCGTTCTGCTCGGATTGCTGACACCACACTACTCTATCCAGAGCCGGACTCATATTCAGACTTTGGTACTGGATCGGGTGAGGTCCAGTCTCCAACCGTAGACATTCCTCTGTGGCAGTCGAGAGTGGCCCGATACTTTCCCAACCAATCCTGCCTAGGATCACATCGTGATTCTGTAGGCGCAACACAATCAGATCTACAGGCATGATTTTCTCCTGGATCATTACCGGGGATTTAGTCATGAGCCCTAATGAGTGCATGATTTGCCCACCGGCCGCCCTCACTAGTCTCGAATTATCCCCCAGAAGAGCAGAACAGACCCTTTCCCACCAGTTCCGGACTCACAAAACTATGTGTAGCCCCTGTGTCGAAAAGCACGTTGTTTCAAACAACCACATCATGAGGGTCCCTATAAGAGACCCACATCAGACCCCTAGCCACTCTAGGTTCCAGACCAAGCATTCTATTGAATTTAAACAGATAATTCAGGAATTACCAGAGATCGAATCAAACGATCCAGAAGCACCGTCGTCACGGGACAGCTCATACACCCTTGGTGTTGTGGTCGGCCTGCTCTGGGTCGACTTTCCCGTGTCTCCACGACCTTCCCCCTTGTCCTCCTTGCCGCTTAGGACATTCACTTGTGGAAGTGTCCGCTTTGGCCGCAATGGAAACAAGTCCGAGAGCCGCTGCCACTGGATTGGCCCTGAGTCCGGCTTGGTCGAGTGCAATCTCGGATGGAATGATCCAAGTTGCCACATCTCACACAAGCTCCATGGCTTTCCAGCATTCACCTGGATGGTTCTTACCACACTTGGGACATTCAGGTCGTCCACTAGAGCCTTGCCTCCGTCAACCTGTCCCACTTCCTCTTTCGGTCGTTAGTCTTACCCGTCGGGACAGACTGCAACTTTGTCTTAAGCTTGGCTTCCTCGGCCAAGTTAGACTCCAAAAGAGCTACACGTTCAACCAGCTCTCCGACGGTGCTGAAGGTGCGGATCGAACAGTGAGTTCTCAGCTCCGGCCTTAAGCCTCGAATGAACCGACGAACCTGGACTGTCTCGTCCTCAAGTTCCCTTCCAACAAAACGTCGGAGCCGGTTGAACTCCTCTTTGTACTCACGTACAGCCCTGCGGCCTTGGGTAAGGTCTAGGAATCTACCTTCCAGACGGTCCCAAGCCTCTGCAGGAAAGTATTTGCGGTTGAATTCATCTTCGAAATCCGCAAAACTCTGGAGACGTCCATTGGTGCTCTTGTTCACAGCCAGCCACCAATTATGCGCGTCCCCTTCCAGGAAGTGAACCGCAATGTCTCTCTTGTAATCCTCGGGACAACGAGTTGAGCTGAAGTTTCGGACTAGGAGCCTACTCCACTCCTCCACGTCGTGGCTCATAGGATCGGTGCTTCCTGAGAAATGCTTCGTCCCTAGACGGGAGATGTGCTGAAGCAAACTCAGATAGTCCACCTTTTTCCCCTGTCCTTTTCTGGTGGATCAATCTCGATCACCTTGACCGTTTTCCACAACTGGACCATGGTGTTGGGGGCGGTCGTAGCCACAGGCGTAGCTTGGCCAACTGAGGAGTTCACTAATGGTGTGAACAATTGGGCCATAGCCACCACCTGAGTCCCCATTACCTTCATGGCCTCTAACAAGTCCTCTTTGGACAGTGTTGTGGTTACATTGGCCGTACCATCGGCCACTTTCTCACGCTGGCCACCATCACGGTTAGCGTTCGAGGATTCCACCTCCTCATCACTTTCCTGATGTTCCTGACCATCCTGTTGCGTCCCCGTAAGATTAGCCTGATCAGTTGGCAACACATTTTCAGCGTTAGCCGCGGCCGGATCGGTTTGCAAACCGGACAGATTAGTTCCGTCCACGACCACTTGGCTAGACTGACCGGCCATTCTCTTACTTCTTCGGACTTTCCCGATTTGCTTTTTCCAGCCTAAGGATTCGACAATGTTAGTACAAAAAACACTAACAACATAACAGAACAAAACAATCCCTAGACTAAGCAATCAAACCTCACCGGAGACCTAATCAGCTGGCTGCGTGTGTGTGTGGACTACATAACCCAACTATCCTAGAATCAAGCATGCTCTGATACCAACTTGTACCCGTTCCTGGTCTCTTGACCCAACTGGATACGAATGCTTACTTATTAATTTCTTTGCTTGTTTGATCCATTTTAAGTCTTTTATTTGCTAAGTCATATTCGAATATGAGGTTCATAAACAAAGGAACAGATTGCCACAGCGGAATAACAATGTATAAACTTTGTATTACTAAGAAACATGAGATTCAATACACACTTCTTAACAGTCTCATAGACAATCACTAGTTCATCCTTAGTATCATCTAACCACACGTTACACAGCCTCTCACTGACCGAGCCTTCACGGCTCCTTGGCTTGACCAGAACCATCCTTAGTTCCTGAAACCACAACCAGATATGCATTAATCATAACCGAGAATAGAACGGATTGATTCTACAATGCTTGGCTTGGTTCCTAGAACTTAGATAAACCTCAGTCAACATATCATAAAACGTATGAACCTACCTACCGTATCCTAAGTCATTCAACCAACCACCCCTTGACTTAGAATCAGATAGATAGTCCAGAATAGATAACAGAACACACGAACAGATCCGGATCGTCCCCAAGGACCAATCCGTCTAACCGGATAGAATCTAGGTGCGACCGGCCAATGGAGTCCGGCTCGATGGCCCAACGGACTCCCTTACCTGATCCGGCCTTAGGCCTGGATCCAATCGGCCGAGTTAGCCTCAAGCCTAATCCGGAAGGCTTAGCAACCGGTCAGACCTTGCCACTCTACCTTGGCTTAGACAAACCGTGACCTTGTATTGACTAGACTAGCCATAGGCTGATCCATAAGGATCGGTCCTAACCTGTCCCGAAAGACACCGTTTGGAACATGTACCCTTTGGCCATTCGTGACACTCGTGACTCTTGACAACTCGTGCCCTTTGGGTCATTCCCAACCGTTCGTCCTAACCGCCCAGTCTTGGTGCGATCGGATCATCCCACTAACCGACCCGTGTCTAGGCTAGCGGTTTGATTATGTTCGGCCAAAGCCTAGGGACGTGTCCCTTGGACTCAACCAACACAACCTTTCGTGTTTAACCAGAGAGAAGAAAGAGAAACGAATTGAAACAGATAAGGAGACCCGGATGGGACTTAGGAACCGAGCAGAGCCGAGGTGCGGTCGCATGGACCGTCTGTTCGGTCTGATGAAGCCACGGCCCATCACATACCTTGTGAACCACGTCTGGGTTCTCCATGCTCTTCTCCTTGTCTTGATCTCCCATTCTTGACCGGAGTTAGTTCTCAAACGATCAGAGTCGCCGGAACACAACACCACCACAATCGGCCTTTCTCTTGGCCGGAACTCTCTCTTTCTCTCTTTCTTTCTCTCTACGGTTTCTTTCTTTGAGTATTTTACTCTGGAATTGGATAATGAAATCGACCAGAGAGCCCCCATATTTAGAAAACGAGGGGGTAAGTCTTGCCCCATGAACAGGCATGACTTGCTAGCGAATGGGCACCATCGGCCAAGGGTTGTCCCCTTTCGGCCACTTGCATCCCTTCGCCCTTTCTGATTGGGTTTGGGGTCGGCCACAAGCCCAATCCACGCCCCAAGCCTCCTGGACTTAGCCCATGGCCTTGTCCTAAGACCCAACAGCCCATGGCCTCATGGCCGGACCTCACAGCCCGCCACTGACCCGGACCCGGATCATCGGCCTTAAGCTCGGACAGTCCGTCTAGCTTAGATGAGCTGACTCTCAGCTGCCTCAGCTGAGTGAGCTAGTAGTCCAGCTAGTGGAGCTGACCTAGTAGGGACTGAGCTGGAGTGAACTGAACCTAGCTTCCTTGAGCTGGCCGAGCTACTCGTCCACTTAGTCCAGCTACTGTCTTACTCGTCCTAGCTGTCTCTTAGCGTGTAAGGTTAAGTCTAAGTTTCCTTATGTCCTTAACCTTCTTTCTCGACCATGGAACGCTTGCCTTGATGTCCTAGGACTGGCTTGCACGTTTCCTCGAACCATGGCCGTCCCAACAATCCTACTCAGGATTGGGGGCGTGACAAGTGTTCCTGGTGTGTTTAGGTGTGTGATCAAGAGGATGGATTTGAGGCAGAAAGACAAGGAGAAGGCAAAGGAGAAAGAGAAGGAAGTCGCCCCTGAGACCGAACTCCTAAGGTGAGAGGTGCCAAGAGTAACCGGACAAGGCCGCGGATGATGGCCATGACCAGAAATGGACCGTGGTAAGGGAAAAGCACCATGAGGACCGCGGCCATGGAAGATGTGTGGTGATTGGGTTGATTATGAAAATTGTGTAATTATTGTAGCCTATTGTGCAACTTGTGAACTTATGCGATTCTAGTGTGTGATCTATTTATTAGGATGATGAATGATGTATGAACCTTGGTTATTATCTATAAAATATCTATTTGCCCTAGTCGATGTTGGATTGTTTAAGTGTGAATGTTGGAACCTCAAAACTCTGAAAAAGACTTAGAATTATTTAACACTTGAACTTGAATATGTAAATGAAACTGGTTGCATTGTTTTGTGAGGCCGCGGTCTGGTTGGATTGGGGAATCCAGGATCGAGTCTTACATCATCAGTGGTGAAAACCTACCACAGGGTCGTTCATAACTCCCCTTGCACTTCCATGAAATGCCTTCCTACACACATCTGCCCTTAAGGCTGTCTTGGCCTTTGGGAATGAATTCCGGTCATCTACCTTCTCTCCTCACCATTTGCGTGTGTTCTCAGGCCCTGGAGGATGCTTTGGGGTATCCGACCAACTCCCTGTCTTTTATCTGTGTTTTCTTTGTGTTTCAGGGTGTAGGAGGAAGCCCTGGCGTGCCTGCAAAGGCACGGACTTGCCTGCCTTTTATAGAAGAAGGGGCAGTTACCTTTCCAAAGGTTGCACCCTTTCGATATCATTTCTGGCCATTGATTTAATCAATGGTCCATATCACACCCTTTCGCCTCAAGCAGTTACCAGACGTCCTGGAACTGTCAAACCACTCCTGGACATGTCCAAAAACAAGCCCACACGGATTGCCGAAGCTCCTGGCTCAATCCCAAGAGCCAATCAGCCCATCGGTACACACGGGTCGCCCACATGGCCCGGCCACTATCCAGATCCGGCCCAACTGCCCATGACTTGAACACTCAGTCCAGCTGAGTTGAGCTGATCCCCAGCTGTCCCAGCTGAGTGAGCTAGACCATCCAGCTCAGGGAGCTGACCTACACTTCAGTGAGCTACATTGAGCTGCACTACACTTCACCTAGCTGGTCGAGCTCGCTTACTGCATCGCCCAGCTGTTATACACTGTGTCCAGCTTGCTTCCTTTATCTTCTTCAATTCTTCTAAGTCCCTTGGTCTATTTCCAGACCTATACTTAGTTCTCCCATGATCCATTCTGATCACCCATTTCATCGAGCTTCACCTGGATCTCGTCCAGCTACCAGCTCGCTTGTCCAGCTCCTTTGAGCTTGCATCTGGCTTATTTTGGTTAAGTTCCAGCTACCTGATTCCCTTAACCACGTTTTGGACCATGACACGCTTGTCTTTAGGTCATGTGACCTGACTGGTGCGTCTCCTCGCAATAATTTCTGTCCGGATGATCCTATCCAGGATAGGGGACATGACACGAACAGTCCATAGGAAGGGTCAGCGTGCTGAGTCCAAGGACCAACGTGCTGATATGTGTACTGATGGACAGCCACGGACGTCCTGTGTATGCTGACGGACAGACACGGACACACACGGACAGCCACAGACGTCCAGTGTGTGCTGTAGGACAGCCACGGACATCCACAAACGTCCTATGTGTGCTGGCGGACACCCACGGACGTCCTGTGTGTACTGAACAGACAGCCCACATGGGCCAAAATCACCCAAACAGTCCACGAGAAGGGCCAGGGTGCTGAGTCCAAGGACCAACGTGCTGATATGTGTACTGATTGACAGCCACGGACGTCCTGTGTGTGCTGACGGACACACACAGACACACATGGACAGCCACGGACGTCCTGTGTGTGTTGACGGGACACACACAGACGTCCTGTGTGTGCTAACAGACACCCATGGACGTCCTGTGTGTGCTGACGGACACACACGGACAGTCACAGACGTCCTTTGTGTGCTGACGGACAGCCACGGACAGCCACGGACGTCCTGTGTGTGCTGAAGGACACACAAGGACGTCCTGTGTGTGCTGACAGACAGCTATGGACAGCCACGAACATCCTGTGTATGCTGGCGGACACACACAGACACACACGGACACACAAAGACAGCCACAAACGTCCTGTGTGTGCTGACGGACAGCCACAGACGTCATGTGTGTGCTGGCAGACACCCGTGGACGTCCTGTGTGTACTGAACAGACAGCCCACGTGGGCCAAAATCACCCAAACAGTCCACGGGAAGGGCCAGCGTGCTGAGTCCAGGGACCAACGTGCTGATATGTGTATTGATGGACAGCCACAGACGTCCTGTGTGTTCTGACGGCGGACACACACGAACAGCCACGAATGTCCTGTGTGTGCTGACGGACAGCCATGGACAGCCACAGACGTCCTCTGTGTACTGAACAGACAGCCCACGTGGGCCAAAATCACCCAAAAAGTCCACGAGAAGGGCCAGCGTGCTAAGTCCAAGGACCAACGTGCTGATATGTATACAGATGGACAGCCACGGACGTCCTGTGTGTGCTGGCGGACACCCACGGACGTCCTGTGTGTACTGAACAGACAGCCCACAAGGGCCAAAATCACCCGAACTGTCCACGGGAAGGGTCAACGTGCTGAGTCCAAGGACCAATGTGTTGATATGTGTACTGATGGACAGCAACGGACGTTATGTGTGTGCTGATGGACAAACACGGACACACACGGACAGTCACGGACGTCATGTGTGTGCTGACGGACACACAGACGTCCTGTGTGTACTGAACAGACAGCCCACATTGGCCAAAATCACTCAAACAGTCCACGGGAAGGGCCAGCGTGCTGAGTCCAAGGACCAGCGTGCTGATATGTGTACTGATGGACAGCCACAGACATCCAGTGTGTGCTGACGGGCACACATGGACACACACGGATGTCCTGTGTGTGCTGACGGACACACACAGACGTCCTGTGTGTGCTGACGGACAGCCACAGACAGCTACGAACGTCCTGTGTGTGTTGGCGGACACCCACAGACACACACGGACTGCCACGGACGACCTATGTGTGCTGACAGACAGCAACAGATAGCCACAGACGTGCTGTGTGCGCTGGCGGACACCCACGGATGTCATGTGTGTACTGAACATACAGCCCACGTGGGCCTAAATCACCCAAACAGTCCACGGGAAGGGCCAGCGTGCTGAGTCCAAGGACCAACGTGCTGATATGTGTACTGATGGACAGCCACGGATGTCCTATGTGTGGTAACGGACACAGACGAACACACACGGACACACGCGGACAGCCACGGATGTCCTGTGTGTGCTGGCGGACACCCACAGACGTCCTGTGTGTACTGACCAGACAGCCCATGTGGGCCAAAATCACCCGAACAGTTCACGGGAAGGGTCAAGGTGCTGAGTCCAAGGACCAACGTGCGGATATGTGTACTGATGGACAGCCACGGACGTCATGTGTGTGCTGACGGACACACACGGACGTCCTGTGTGTGCTGATGGACACACGGACGGACGTCCTGTGTGTGCTGACGGACACCCACGGACGTCCTGTGTGTACTGAACAGACAGCCCACGTGGGCCAAAATTACCCGAACAGTCCACGGGAAGGGTCAGCGTGCTGAGTCCAAGGACCAACGTGCTGATATGTGTACTGACGGACACCCACGGACGTCCTGTGTGTGCTGGCGGACACCCACGGATGTCCTGTGTGTACTGAACAGACAGCCCACGTGGGCCAAAATCACCCAAACAGTCCATGGGAAGGGCCAGCATTCTGACTCCAAGGACCAACGTGCTGTTATGTGTACTGATGGACAGCCACAGACGTCCTTTGTGTGCTGACGGACACAGACGGACACACACGGACGCACACAGACAGCCACGGACGTACTGTGTGTGCTGGCAGACACCCACGGACGTCCTGTGTGTTCTTAACAGACAGCCCACAAGGGCCAAAATCACCCGAACAGTCCACGGGAAGGGTCAGCGTGCTGTCCAAGGACCAACTTGCTGATATGTGTACTGATGGACAGCCACGGACGTCATGTGTGTGCTGACGGACACACACGGACATCCCCGGATGTCCTGTGTGTGCTGACGGACACACACGGACGTCCTGTGTGTGCTGACGGACACCCACAGACGTCATGTGTGTACTGAACAGACAGCCCACGTGGGCCAAAATCACTCAAACAGTCCACGGGAAGGGCCAGCGTGCTGAGTCCAAGGACCAGCGTGCTGATATGTGTACTGATGGACAGCCACAGACGTCCTGTGTGTGCTGACGGGCACACATGGACACAAACGAACATCCTGTGTGTGCTGACGGACACACACGGACGTCCTGTGTGTGCTGACGGACAGCCACAGACAGCTACAAATGTCCTGTGTGTGGTGGCGGACACCCACAGACACACACGGACACACACAGACAGCCACGGACGTCCTATGTGTGCTGACGGTCAGCCACGGACTGCCACAGACGTGCTGTGTGCGCTTGCGGACACCCACGGATGTCCTGTGTGTACTGAACATACAGCCCACGTGGGCCTAAATCACCCAAACAGTCCACGGGAAGGGCCAGCGTGCTGAGTCCAAGGACCAACGTGCTGATATGTGTACTAATGGACAGCCACGGATGTCCTATGTGTGCTGACGGACACAGACGAACACACACGGACACACACGGACAGCCACGGATTTCCTGTGTGTGCTGTTGGACACCCACGGACGTCCTGTATGTACTGACCAGACAGCCCACGTGGGCCAAAATCACCCGAACAGTTCACGGGAAGGGTCAACGTGCTGAGTCCAAGGACCAACGTGCTGATAAGTGTACTGATGGACAGCCACGGACGTCCTGTGTGTGATGACGGACACACACAGACGTCTTGTGTGTGCTGACAGACACACAGACGGATGTCCTGTGTGTGCTGACGGACACCCACGGACGTCCTGTGTGTACTGAACAGACAGCCCACGTGGGCCAAAATCACCCGAACAGTCCACGGGAAGGGTCAGCGTGCTGAGTCCAAGGACCAACGTGCTGATATGTGTACTGACGGACACCCACAGACGTCCTGTGTGTGCTGGCGGACACCCACGGATGTCCTGTGTGTACTGAACAGACAGCCCACGTGGGCCAAAATCACCCAAACAGTCCACGGGAAGGGCCAGCATGCTGACTCCAAGGACCAACGTGCTGATATGTGTACTGATGGACAGCCACAGACGTTTTTTGTGTGCTGACGGACACAGACGGACACACACGGACTCACACAGACAGCCACGGACGTACTGTGTGTGCTGGCAGACACCCACGGACGTCCTGTGTGTACTGAACAGACTGCCCACGAGGGCCAAAATCACCCGAACAGTTCACGGGAAGGGTCAACGTGCTGAGTCCAAGGACAACCGTGCTGATATGTGTACTGATGGACAGCCACGGACGTCCTGTGTGTGCTGACGAACACACACGGACGTCCTGTGTGTGCTGACGGACTTACACACGGACGTCCTGTGTGTGCTGATGGACACCACAGACGTCCTGTGTGTGCTGACGAACACACACGGACGTCCTGTGTGTGCTGACGGACTTACACACGGACGTCCTGTGTGTGCTCATGGACACCCACGGACGTCCTGTGTGTACTGAACAGACAGCCCACGTGGGCCAAAATCACCCGAACAGTCCACGGGAAGGGTCAGCGTGCTGAGTCCAAGGACCAACGTGCTGATATGTGTACTGATGGACAGCCACGGATGTCCTATGTGTGCTGACGGACACAGACGAACACACACAGATGCACACGGACAGCCACAGATGTCCTGTGTGTGCTGGCGGACACCCACGGACGTCCTGTGTGTACTGACCAGACAGCCCACGTGGGCCAAAATCACCCGAACAGTTCACGGTAAGGGTCAACGTGCTGAGTCCAAGGACCAACGTGCTGATATGTGTACTGATGGACAGCCACGGACGTCCTGTGTGTGCTGACGAACACACACGGACGCACACAGACAGCCACGAAAGTACTGTGTGTGCTGGTAGACACCCACGGACGTCCTGTGTGTACTGAACACACAGCCCACGAGGGCCAAAATCACCCGATTAGTCCGCGGGAAGGGTCAGCGTGCTGAGTCCAAGGACCAACGTGTTGATATGTGTACTGATGGACAGCCACGTACGTCATGTGTGTGCTGATGGACACACACGGACACACACGGACAGCCCCAGATGTCCTGGGTGTGCTGACGGACACACACGGACGTCCTGTGTGTGCTGACGGACACCCACAGACGTCATGTGTGTACCAAACAGACAGCCCACGTGGGCCAAAATCACCCAAACAGTCCACAGAAAGGGACAGCGTGCTGAGTCCAAGGACCAGCGTGCTGATATGTGTACTGATGGACAGCCACGGACGTCCTGTGTGTGCGGAATGGCACACATGGACACACACAGACATCTTGTGTGTGCTGACGGACACACACGGACGTCTTGTATGTGCCGACGGACAGCCATAGACAGCTACGAAAGTCATGTGCGTGCTGGAGGACACATAGAGACACACACGGACAGCCACGGACGTCCTGTGTGTGCTGACGGACAGCCACGGACAGGCACAAACGTGCTGTGTGTGCTGGCGGACTCCCACGGACGTCATGTGTGTACTGAACACACAGCCCACGTGTGCCAAAATCACCCAAACAGTCCACGGGAAGGGCCAGCATGCTAAGTCCAAGGACCAACGTGCTGATATGTGTACTGATGGACAGCCACGGACGTCCTGTGTTTGCTGACGGACACAGACGAACACACACGGACACACACGGACAGCCACGGATGTCCTGTGTGTGGTGGCGGACACCCAAGGCCATCCTGTGTGTACTGACCAGACAGCCCACATGGGCCAAAATTACCCAAACAGTCCACAGGAAGGGCCAGCGTGCTGAGTCCAAGGACCAGCGTGCTGATATTTGTACTGATGGACAGCCACGGACGTCATGTGTGTGCTGACGGACACACACAGACAGCCCCGAATGTCCTGTGTGTGCTGACGGACATACACGGACGTCCTGTGTGTGCTGACGGACACCCACAGGCGTCATGTGTGTACTGAACAGACAGCCCACGTGGGCCAAAATCACTCAAACAGTCCACGGGAAGGGCCAGCGTGCTGAGTCCAAGGACCAGCGTGCTGATATGTGTACTGATGGAAAGCCACAGACGTCCTGTGTGTGCTGACGGGCACACATGGACACACACGAACGTCCTGTGTGTGCTGACGGACACACACGGACGTCCTGTGTGTGCTGACAGAAAGCCACAGACAGCTACTGATAGACCGCGGTCCACGGATCAGTACATGGAGCCGAACCAGCATGAAAATCAGGACGTTCTGAAGTTTTCAACCGAGGTTCATGATTTTCACCATACTGGCCAGACTGACCGGACTGTCCCAAATGCATCCGGATGGGAGCTTTGGCTGGAACCATGGCCAGATGATCGATTTCACTGTACTGGACTTTGTCTTCACTGTCCTGTTTTCCGTTTGATGAAGAACAGTCGAGACGGAATCGCATTCGGACGTACGAATCCTGAGTTAGGTCATTGCTATACTTTTCTGGACAGTACCGCATGTACCACCCGGATGTCCAGTTTGAGGCTTCATCAATACCCATGTCCAGACGATCGAATTCACCGAACTGGAGCTCGTATTTCCCGTACTGATTGGCATTTTAAGAGCAACGGTCAAGACAGATTTGGATTCGGACGAGTGGAACTCAAGATAGGCCGTGACACTTCAAAACTGGCTACTTTGGACTGTCCTGCTTGTGTACTGGCCCAGTCCGCAGGACATGCTTCAGGATACAATGAACCTGGACGAAATTTGAAGGGTTTTTCGCCAGTCAAAGTGTGATTTCGTGCCTTGACCAGATCTGGTCAATTTTATCATTTTCTATGATTAGATTTCCCACATTTTTATTTAAGTCTTTTGACTAGAACTTCTATATAATGTAACCATCAGATCTGAATAAGATAATTTGGTTTTGCTTTCATTCTTTTGAGTTTTACTCTCTTTGTTCTTTGTTAGAACATTTCTTAGTTTCTTGGTGAGGTTATCTCCAAGTCTCGATCCTTCTTTTGTTGGACCGGTGCGTCACATCCGGCAACGATCGAAGTCTGGTAGTATCTTTGGGCTATTCCGCAACCCTTAGTGTCACCGTTCATACCATCAGTTCTCATTCTTTACGGATCGAGTTCATATCAACCTTACCGAAAGAGTGATCCTTATTTTGGTTCTATCAGCTACGAACGTCCTGTGTGTGGTGGCGGACACCCACAGACACACACGGACACACACGGACAGCCACAGACGTCCTATGTGTGCTGACGGTCAGCCAAGGACAGCCACAGACGTGCTGTGTGCGCTTGCGGACACCCACAGACGTCCTGTGTGTACTGAACATACAGCCCACGTGGGCCTAAATCACCCAAACAGTCCACAGGAAGGGCCAGCGTGCTGAGTCCAAGGACCAACGTGCTGATATGTGTACTGATGGACAGCCACGGATGTCCTATGTGTGCTGACGGACACAGACGAACACACACAGACACACACGGACAGCTACAGATGTCCTGTGTGTGCTGGTGGACACCCACGGACGTCCTGTGTGTACTGACCAGACAGCCCACGTGGGCCAAAATCACCCGAACAGTTCACGGGAAGGGTCAACGTGCTGAGTCCAAGGACAAACGTGCTGATATGTGTACTGATGGACAGCCACGGACGTCCTGTGTGTGCTGACGAACACACACGGACGTCCTGTGTGTGCTGACGGACTTACACACGGACGTCCTGTGTGTGCTGATGGACACCCACGGACGTCCTGTGTGTAGTGAACAGACAGCCCACGTGGGCCAAAATCACCCGAACAGTCCACGGGAAGGGTCAGCGTGCTGAGTCCAAGGACCAACGTGCTGATATGTGTACTAACGGACACCCACGGACGTCCTGTGTGTGCTGGTGGACACCCACGGACGTCATGTGTGTACTGAACAGACAGCCCACGTGGGCCAAAATTACCCAAACAGTCCATGGGAAGGGCCAGCGTGCTGACTCCAAGGACCAACGTGCTGATATGTGTACTGATGGACAGCCACGGACGTCCTTTGTGTGCTGACAGACACACACGGATGCACACAGACAGCCACGGACATACTGTGTGTGCTGGCAGACACCGACGAACGTCCTGTGTGTACTGAACTGACAGCCCACGAGGGCCAAAATCACCCGAACAGTCCACGGGAAGGGTCAGCGTGCTAAGTCCAAGGACCAACGTGTTGATATGTTTACTGATTGACAGCCACAGACGTCATGTGTGTGCTGACGGACACACACGGACACACACAGAGAGCCCTGGATGTCCTATGTGTGCTGACGGACACACACGGACGTCCTGTGTGTGCTGACGGACACCCACAGACGTCATGTGTGTACTGAACAGAGAGCCCACGTGGGCCAAAATCACCCAAACAGTCCACAGGAAGGGCCAGCGTGCTGAGTCAAAGGACCAGCGTGCTGATATGTGTACTGATGGACAGCCACAGACGTCATGTGTGTGCGGATGGGCACAGACGGACACACACGGACGCACACAGACAGCCACGGAAGTACTGTGTGTGCTGGTAGACACCACGGACGTCCTGTGTGTACTGAACACACAGCCCACGAGGGCCAAAATCACCCGAACAGTCCGCGGGAAGGGTCAGCGTGCTGAGTCCAAGGACCAACGTGTTGATATGTGTACTGATGGACAGCCACGTACGTCCTGTGTGTGCTGATGGACACACACGGACAGCCCCAGATGTCCTGGGTGTGCTGACGGACACACACGGACGTCCTGTGTGTGCTGATGGACACCCACAGACGTCATGTGTGTACCAAACAGACAGCCCACGTGGGCCAAAATCCCCCAAACAGTCCACAGGAAGGGACAGCGTGCTGAGTCCAAGGACCAGCGTGCTGATATGTGTACTGATGGACAGCCACGGACGTCCTGTGTGTGCGGAATGGCACACATGGACACACACAGACATCTTGTGTGTGCTGACGGACACACACAGACGTCTTGTGTGTGCTGACGGACAGCCATAGACAGCTACGAATGTCATGTGCGTGCTGGCGGACACCCAGAGACACAAACGGACAGCCACGGACGTCCTGTGTGTGATGACGGACAGCCACGGACAGGCACAGACGTGCTGTGTGTGCTGGCGGACTCCCACGGACGTCCTGTGTGTACTGAACACACAGCCCACGTGGGCCAAAATCACCCGAACAGTCCACGGGAAGGGTCAGCGTGCTGAGTCCAAGGACCAACGTGCTGATATGTGTACTAACGGACACCCACGGACGTCCTGTGTGTGCTGGTGGACACCCACGGACGTCATGTGTGTACTGAACAGACAGCCCACGTGGGCCAAAATCACCCAAACAGTCCATGGGAAGGGCCAGCGTGCTGACTCCAAGGACCAACGTGCTGATATGTGTACTGATGGACAGCCACGGACGTCCTTTGTGTGCTGACGGACACACACGGACGCACACAGACAGCCACGGACATACTGTGTGTGCTGGCAGACACCGACGAACGTCCTGTGTGTACTGAACTGACAGCCCACGAGGGCCAAAATCACCCGAACAGTCCACGGGAAGGGTCAGCGTGCTAAGTCCAAGGACCAACATGTTGATATGTTTACTGATTGACAGCCACAGACGTCATGTGTGTGCTGACGGACACACACGGACACACACAGAGAGCCCTGGATGTCCTATGTGTGCTGACGGACACACACGGACGTCCTGTGTGTGCTGACGGACACCCACAGACGTCATGTGTGTACTGAACAGAGAGCCCACGTGGGCCAAAATCACCCAAACAGTCCACAGGAAGGGCCAGCGTGCTGAGTCAAAGGACCAGCGTGCTGATATGTGTACTGATGGACAGCCACAGACGTCATGTGTGTGCGGATGGGCACAGACGGACACACACGGACGCACACAGACAGCCACGGAAGTACTGTGTGTGCTGGTAGACACCCACGGACGTCCTGTGTGTACTGAACACACAGCCCACGAGGGCCAAAATCACCCGAACAGTCCGCGGGAAGGGTCAGCGTGCTGAGTCCAAGGACCAACGTGTTGATATGTGTACTGATGGACAGCCACGTACGTCCTGTGTGTGCTGATGGACACACACGGACAGCCCCAGATGTCCTGGGTGTGCTGACGGACACACACGGACGTCCTGTGTGTGCTGATGGACACCCACAGACGTCATGTGTGTACCAAACAGACAGCCCACGTGGGCCAAAATCACCCAAACAGTCCACAGGAAGGGACAGCGTGCTGAGTCCAAGGACCAGCGTGCTGATATGTGTACTGATGGACAGCCACGGACGTCCTGTGTGTGCGGAATGGCACACATGGACACACACAGACATCTTGTGTGTGCTGACGGACACACACAGACGTCTTGTGTGTGCTGACAGACAGCCATAGACAGCTACGAATGTCATGTGCGTGCTGGCGGACACCCAGAGACACACACGGACAGCCACGGACGTCCTGTGTGTGATGACGGACAGCCACGGACAGGCACAGACGTGCTGTGTGTGCTGGCGGACTCCCACGGACGTCCTGTGTGTACTGAACACACAGCCCACGTGTGCCAAAATCACCCAAACAGTCCACGGGAAGGGCCAGCATGCTAAGTCCAAGGACCAACGTGCTGATATGTGTACTGATGGACAGCCACGGACGTCCTGTGTTTGCTAACGGACACAGACGAACACAGACGGACACACACGGACAGCCACGGATGTCCTGTGTGTGCTGGCGGACACCCACGGCCATCCTGTGTGTACTGACCAGACAGCCCACATGGGCCAAAATTACCCAAACAGTCCACAGGAAGGGCCAGCGTGCTGAGTCCAAGGACCAGCGTGCTGATATGTGTACTGATGGACAGCCACAGACGTCATGTGTGTGCTGACGGACACACACAGACAGCCCCAAATGTCTTGTGTGTGCTGACGGACTCACACGGACGTCCTGTGTGTGCTGACGGACACCCACAGACGTCGTGTGTGTACTGAACAGACAGCCCACATGGGCCAAAAACACTCAAACAGTCCACGGGAAGGGCCAGCATGCTGAGTCCAAGGACCAGCGTGCTGATATGTGTACTGATGGAAAGCCACATACGTCCTGTGTGTGCTGACGGGCACACATGGACACACACGAACATTCTGTGTGTGCTGACAGACACACACGGACGTCCTGTGCATGCTGACGGACAGCCACAGACAGCTACGAACGTCCTGTGTGTGGTGGCGGACACCCACAGACACACACGGACACACACGGACAGCCACAGACGTCCTATGTGTGCTGACGGTCAGCCAAGGACAGCCACAGACGTGCTGTGTGCGCTTGCGGACACCCACGGACGTCCTGTGTGTACTGAACATACAGCCCACGTGGGCCTAAATCACCCAAACAGTCCACGGGAAGGGCCAGCATGCTGAGTCCAAGGACCAACGTGCTGATATGTGTACTGATGGACAGCCACGGATGTCCTATGTGTGCTGATGGACACAGACGAACACACACGGACACACACGGACAGCCACGGATGTCCTGTGTGTGCTGGCGGACACCCACAGACGTCCTGTGTGTACTGACCAGACAGCCCACGTGGGCCAAAATCACCCGAACAGTTCACGGGAAGGGTCAACGTGCTGAGTCCAAGGACCAACATGCTGATATGTGTACTGATTGACAGCCACGGACGTCCTGTGTGTGTTGACGAACACACACAGACGTCCTGTGTGTGCTGACGGACACACACACGGAAGTCCTGTGTGTGCTGACGGACACCCACAGACGTCCTATGTGTACTGAACAGACAGCCCACGTGGGCCAAAATCACCCGAACAGTCCACGGGAAGGGTCAGCGTGCTGAGTCCAAGGACCAACGTGCTGATATGTATACTGACGGACACCCACGGACGTCTTGTGTGTGCTGGCGGACACCCACGGACGTCCTGTGTGTACTGAACAGACAGCCCACGTGGGCCAAAATCACCCAAACAGTCCATGGGAAGGGCCAGCGTGCTGACTCCAAGGACCAACGTGCTGATATGTGTACTGATGGACAGCCACGGACGTCCTTTGTGTGCTGACGGACACAGACGGACACACATGGACGCACACAGACAGCCACGGACATACTGTGTGTGCGGGCAGACACCCACGGACGTCCTGTGTGTACTGAACTGACAGCCCACGAGGGCCAAAATCACCCAAACAGTCCACGGGAAGGGTCAGCGTGCTAAGTCCAAGGACCAACGTGTTGATATGTGTACTGATGGACAGCCACGGACGTCATGTGTGTGCTGACGGACACACACAGACACACATGGACAGCCCTGGATGTCATATGTGTGCTGACGGACACACACGGACGTCCTGTGTGTGCTGACGGACACCCACAGACGTCATGTGTGTACTGAACAGACAGCCCACGTGGGCCAAAATCACCCAAACAGTCCACAGGAACGGCCAGCGTGCTGAGTCCAAGGACCAGCGTGCTGAGTCCAAGGACCAGCGTGCTGAGTCCAAGGACCAGCGTGCTGAGTCCAAGGACCAGCGTGCTGATATGTGTACTGATGGATAGCCACAGACGTCCTGTGTGTGCGGATGGGCACAGACGGACACACACGGACGCACACAGACAGCTACGGAAGTACTGTGTGTGCTGGTAGACACCCACGGACGTGCTGTGTGTAATGAACACACAGCCCACGAGGGCCAAAATCACCCGAACAGTCCACAGGAAGGGTCAGCATGCTGAGTCCAAGGACCAATGTGCTGATATGTGTACTGACGGACACCCACGGACGTCCTGTGTGTGCTGACGGACACACACAGACACACACGGACAGTCACGGACATCCTGTGTGATAGAACGCGGTCCATGGATCAGTACATGGAGCCGAACCATCATGAAGTTCAGGACGTTCTGAAGTTTTCAACCGAGGTTCATGATTTTCACCATACTGGCCAGACTGACCGGACTGTCCCAAATGCATCCGGATGTGAGCTTTGGCTGGAACCATGGCCAGATGATCGATTTCACTGTACTGGACTTTGTCTTCACCGTCCTGTTTTCCATTTGATGAAGAACAGTCGAGACGGAATCGCATTCGGACGCACGGATCCTGAGTTAGGTCATTGCTATACATTTCTGGACAGTACCACATGTACCGCCCGGATGTCCAGTTTGAGGCTTCATCAATACCCATGTCCAGACGATCGAATTCACCGAACTGGAACTCGTATTTCCCGTTCTGATTGACATTTTAAGAGCAACGGTCGAGACAGATTTGGATTCGGATGAGTGGAACTCAAGATAGGCCGTGACACTTCAAAACTGGCTACTTTGGACTGTCCTGCTTGTGTACTGGCCCAGTCCGCAGGACATGCTTCAGGAAGCAATGAACCTGGACGGAATTTGAAGGGTTTTTCACTAGTGAAAGTGTGATTTCGTGCCTTGACCAGATCTGGTCAATTTTATCATTTTCTATGTTTAGATTTCCCACATTTTTCTTTAAGTCTTTTGACTAGAACTTCTATATAATGTAACCATCAGATCTGAATTAGATAATTTCGTTTTTGCTTTCATTCTTTCGAGTTTTTACTCTCTTTGTTCTTTGTTAGAACATTTCTTAGTTTCTTGGTGAGGTTATCTCCAAGTTTCGATCCTTCTTTTGTTGGACCGGTGCGTCACATCCGGCAACGATCGAAGTCTGGTAGTATCTTTGGGCTATTCCACAACCCTTAGTGTCACCGTTCATACCATCAGTTCTCAATCTTCTCGGATCTGAGTTCATATCAACCTTACCGAAAGAGTAATCCTTATTTTGGTTCTATCAAGTGGTATCAGAGCCACTCTCTCGGTAACTCTATTATCATTCCATCTTCTCATCTCTCCATCTTCTTCAAACACTTCTTCTTCTACCTTTCTTAAATTCGGGCCCCTCATTACCATCCATATATATATAAAAAAAAAAGATTTACGATTTGATTCAAAAAAAAAAAAAAAAAAAAAAAGTTCAAAGTTTGTTTTGTGGATTGGTGGTGGAAGAGAAAGCCTGCTGGCTGAGGAGAAATCCAGCCTTTGAGGTGGTTAAAACGGATTTCAAAAATCAAAAATCTCTTATCTTTCTATCTTGAGAAAATTCCCTTGTTTGCTTGGATTTTCCCATTGGGATTCTTTGATTTGTTCTCTTAGAACATTGAGTAAAAACTTGTGTGTGATCACCTAAATCTGAGAGAAACACTTTTGTGGGTGAGGATCAAACACTTGAGAGTGTGAGGTTTTTATCTACTAACTTTGGTGTTGAGATTTTCCAGGTTTATGATGTTTGGTTTGCAAAGAAAAAGTAACAAGGAGAAGCCTCAACGAAATTCTAACTCTCAAACTCCTTTTAAATATCCTTTGAATTATTTTGATGAGTTTGTTAGTGTGCAGGAACAGCCAGCTGTAAGGAGAAAAACAACCAGAGATGTGGCTGATCCAAAAAGGCAACCCTTTCAAATTGATGTCCAACAAATTTGTGATAACCTTGTGAAGGGAGTGGACAAAGCCCTTAAGGACTTCAGCAAGAGCCAAAAGAAGAGCACATCTACACGTGCCCCAGTAGCTGAGCCATCCTTGTTCATCAGTAAGAAAGCCCAAGGTGAATCTGAAAACCATTTTGAAGAACTTATAGATTTTTCAGATTCTCTACCCATTTTTGATGAATCTGATGAAGAGCTAATTGAAAGCTTGATGTTTTGTGAAAAAGATTGTGATCTTCCTTCTCTTGAAACTGAGTTTAATCTTGATAATGAACAAGCTATTGTAGAACTAACTGTTTTGCAACCGGAGCTTCCGAGTAGTCTTGTTTTGTCTCCACAGGTTTTTGAGGAAGAGCCACTGGATTTTCCACATCAGTGCCCATGTCTTGACACTAGGATATGTTTGGATGATGATCTAGGTCCTATCTTTGATGAGGAGGACGAAACTGGTCCAGTCTTTGATGAAGAAGCAACAAGCATCACATCCATTGCTATGGAGAATTATCTATGCTTTGATCCCGGCACAACTCCTGCCCCTTTACCTCCGGATCTTCAAGAGCACTGTGAGGAACCTTCTTCTCTTAATTCTCTGCCTGACATGTTTGTGAAAGTCAGTACTGATGATGTAATTCGTTTTGGTCTTGACAAGATGAAAGATTTTTTTGTTTCAAAATCTGTTTTTGATAACATGATTTATTCTTTAAAAATCTTTGAACCTGATAAATGTCTTGATCAATCACGTTTTCAAAGTGTCAATGGCATCACTTCTGGAATTATTTTGAGCTTTGATCAGTTCTTGGAACATAACAAAGGTTTTCATCTTCTTGGAAGGCCATTTGATCTTGATTTGCAACAAACTGATTTTTGTGCTGAAAAATCTCTTGATTCGTTAGTTTGCAAAGGAAATAGCTTTGATCTGAGTTCTTCTAGACATGTACTGATCACTGATGAATTGTTTGCATCCTCTTATGCCTTGGACGAAATTTTGATTCAGAAGTTGCTGGAACAGAAATCACTTGAAACTGAAAATGATTTTCGTGATCTTGAATTTTGTGGTTCTGTTTTGCAGCCTGATCTCTTGAGTTTTGAAACTGATAATACTTGGCATTTTCTGAGATCATTTCGTGATAATGGTGTTGTCTTGAGTTCTGATGATATTTTGGTTTACAACACATTCTTTGAGAAATGCCTTGAACTTTTGATAAATGATTCTCAAACTGAACTTAAGCTTGTGTGTTCAGATGTTGGGAAGGATATGCCCATTTTGAAAATGAATACTGTTGTTGCATATCTTGATAAAATTCTTGTCTGTAATATTTACTTTGATGAGCACCTTGAAAGGCTGAAAAATGTGCAATTTGTTCTTGGAAAAGATATCTTGATTTGTGATTTGAACAAATATTTATCTTGCACATTTGATCCTGGTCTTTTAGTGTTTGTTTTGAGTATCCAGGAAAGACAGGTTCAGCCTCTGAATGAAAGCATTGGCCGTGCCCAACAACCTCAGATTTGGAGAAGCTTTGTTGTTCAAACCGGCTACCTTGGTGCCAGCGACAGAGGTTCAGTCCAAGAAAGATATCTCAACAGTACGAAGGTCTTTTGTCTTGAATCCAATTTTACAAGAAAGCCAACTCATCAAGGATTCACTGAGGCTTGGAATCGCATGAAAAGCTTCACGGATGAAGAAGTTATGAATTTTCCAAACCGGAGGTTCTTCAGTCCATCTATCCGCGAGTACCAGATTTCTAAAGGAGATTCATGTCCCAGAAAGAATCGACCTGAGCCAAAACCGATCCTCCATGAACCAAAGGTGTTTCCTCGGTCATTCTCCTGTCTAAACCAAAAGCACTGTAAGGATCATGAGTTGATTGCCTTTACTCTTCATGAAAATGTTTTGAAACCGAGAATTTCAAAAAGAAAACATATTCTTACTTGGTTGAAAAACGTTTTGCTCAAACCTTTTCATGAATTGATTTCATTGAGCTGTGCTTTGAAAGAGATTTGGTGTAGGAAAAAGCATGAACTAAAATTGCTTAGGCCAAAGAATTCATTTGATTTCGTTCATGATGATAATTTTTCAAATTTTGCATTGTCTCTTTCTTTCCATAACAGTTTCTCACCTTGGCCTGATTTTGAGATTGATAAATCAATTTTTGGCAACCAGCTTACTTGCTTAATGCTTGCCCACGTCCTTGATGATTATCCTAAGGGCATGGATCCTGATTTTGATGTCTTAAGGATAGAGAAACCCTTTGATTATTTCTTTGGCAGATTTGATGTGGTTTCTCTAGTTGCTTTGGATAAACAGGATAAGCATGATCAGTTTCTAAGGAGAGCAAGCACCAATGGACGCCAAAGTACTTGGAATTCCTTGATAAAAATGACTTCAAAACTCCAAGGAAGTTTCTGTCCATTCTATTCATTTACTGAATTTCCCTTGAATTTTAATTTCTTTGTATCTGATTTATCTCTTTTTGATATAGGTACATTGGATTTGAGGACAAATCCTTTTGAAGAAAGAGGGAATGATAGAACGCGGTCCACGGATCTGTACATGGAGCCGAACCATCATGAAGTTCAGGACGTTCTGAAGTTTTCAACCGAGGTTCATGATTTTCACCATACTGGCCAGACTGACCGGACTGTCCCAAATGCATCCGGATGTGAGCTTTGGCTGGAACCATGGCCAGATGATCGATTTCACTGTACTGGACTTTGTCTTGACCGTCCTGTTTTCCATTTGATGAAGAACAGTCGAGACGTAATCGCATTCGGACGCACGGATCCTGAGTTAGGTCATTGCTATACATTTCTGGACAGTACCACATGTACAGCCCGGATGTCCAGTTTGAGGCTTCATCAATACCCATGTCCAGACGATCGAATTCACCGAACTGGAGCTCGTATTTCCCGTACTGATTGACATTTTAAGAGCAACGGTCGAGACAGATTTGGATTCGGACGAGTGGAACTCAAGATAGGCCGTGACACTTCAAAACTGGCTACTTTGGACTGTCCTGCTTGTGTACTGGCCCAGTCCGCAGGACATGCTTCAGGAAGCAATGAACCTGGACGGAATTTGAAGGGTTTTTCACTAGTCAAAGTGTGATTTCGTGCCTTGACCAGATCTGGTCAATTTTATCATTTTCTATGTTTAGATTTCCCACATTTTTCTTTAAGTCTTTTGACTAGAACTTCTATATAATGTAACCATCAGATCTGAATAAGATAATTTCGTTTTTGCTTTCATTCTTTTGAGTTTTTACTCTCTTTGTTCTTTGTTAGAACATTTCTTAGTTTCTTGGTGAGGTTATCTCCAAGTTTCGATCCTTCTTTTGTTGGACCGGTGCGTCACATCCGGCAACGATCGAAGTCTGGTAGTATCTTTGGGCTATTCCGCAACCCTTAGTGTCACCGTTCATACCATCAGTTCTCAATCTTCTCGGATCTGAGTTCATATCAACCTTACCGAAAGAGTGATCCTTATTTTGGTTCTATCAAGTGGTATCAGAGCCACTCTCTCGGTAACTCTATTATCATTCCATCTTCTCATCTCTCCATCTTCTTCAAACACTTCTTCTTCTACCTTTCTTAAATCCGGGCCCCTCATTACCATCCATATATATATAAAAAAAAGATTTACGATTTGATTCAAAAAAAAAAAGAAAAAAAAAGAAAAAGTTCAAAGTTTGTTTTGTGGATTGGTGGTGGAAGAGAAAGCCTGCTGGCTGAGGAGAAATCCAGCCTTTGAGGTGGTTAAAACGGATTTCAAAAATCAAAAATCTCTTATCTTTCTATCTTGAGAAAATTCCCTTGTTTGCTTGGATTTTCCCATTGGGATTCTTTGATTTGTTCTCTTAGAACATTGAGTAAAAACTTGTGTGTGATCACCTAAATCTGAGAGAAACACTTGTGTGGGTGAGGATCAAACACTTGAGAGTGTGAGGTTTTTATCTACTAACTTTGTGTTGAGATTTTCAGGTTTATGATGTTTGGTTTGCAAAGGAAAAGTAACAAGGAGAAGCCTCAACGAAATTCTAACTCTCAAACTCCTTTTAAATATCCTTTGAATTATTTTGATGAGTTTGTTAGTGTGCAGGAACAGCCAGCTGTAAGGAGAAAAACAACCAGAGATGTGGCTGATCCAAAAAGGCAACCCTTTCAAATTGATGTCCAACAAATTTGTGATAACCTTGTGAAGGGAGTGGACAAAGCCCTTAAGGACTTCAGCAAGAGCCAAAAGAAGAGCACATCTACACGTGCCCCAGTAGCTGAGCCATCCTTGTTCATCAGTAAGAAAGCCCAAGGTGAATCTGAAAACCATTTTGAAGAACTTAAAGATTTTTCAGATTCTCTACCCATTTTTGATGAATCTGATGAAGAGCTAATTGAAAGCTTGATGTTTTGTGAAAAAGATTGTGATCTTCCTTCTCTTGAAACTGAGTTTAATCTTGATAATGAACAAGCTATTGTAGAACTAACTGTTTTGCAACCGGAGCTTCCGAGTAGTCTTGTTTTGTCTCCACAGGTTTTTGAGGAAGAGCCACTGGATTTTCCACATCAGTGCCCATGTCTTGACACTAGGATATGTTTGGATGATGATCTAGGTCCTATCTTTGATGAGGAGGACGAACCTGGTCCAGTCTTTGATGAAGAAGCAACAAGCATCACATCCATTGCTATGGAGAATTATCTATGCTTTGATCCCGGCACAACTCCTGCCCCTTTACCTCCGGATCTTCAAGAGCACTGTGAGGAACCTTCTTCTCTTAATTCTCTGCCTGACATGTTTGTGAAAGTCAGTACTGATGATGTAATTCGTTTTGGTCTTGACAAGATGAAAGATTTTTTTGTTTCAAAATCTGTTTTTGATAACATGATTAATTCTTTAAAAATCTTTGAACCTGATAAATGTCTTGATCAATCACGTTTTCAAAGTGTCAATGGCATCACTTCTGGAATTATTTTGAGCTTTGATCAGTTCTTTGAACATAACAAAGGTTTTCATCTTCTTGGAAGGCCATTTGATCTTGATTTGCAACAAACTGATTTTTGTGCTGAAAAATCTCTTGATTCGTTTGTTTGCAAAGGAAATGGCTTTGATCTGATTTCTTCTAGACATATACTGATCACTGATGAATTGTTTGCATCCTCTTATGCCTTGGACGAAATTTTGATTCAGAAGTTGCTGGAACAGAAATCACTTGAAACTGAAAATGATTTTTGTGATCTTGAATTTTGTGGTTCTGTTTTGCAGCCTGATCTCTTGAGTTTTGAAACTGATAAGACTTGGCATTTTCTGAGATCATTTCGTGATAATGGTGTTGTCTTGAGTTCTGATGATATTTTGGTTTACAACACATTCTTTGAAAAATGCCTTGAACTTTTGATAAATGATTCTCAAACTGAACTTAAGCTTGTGTGTTCAGATGTTGGGAAGGATATGCCCATCTTGAAAATGAATACTGTTGTTGCATATCTTGATAAAATTCTTGTCTGTAATATTTACTTTGATGAGCACCTTGAAAGGCTGAAAAATGTGCAATTTGTTCTTGGAAAAGATATCTTGATTTGTGATTTGAACAAATATTTATCTTGCACATTTGATCCTGGTCTTTTAGTGTTTGTTTTGAGTATCCAGGAAAGACAGGTTCAGCCTCTGAATGAAAGCATTGGCCGTGCCCAACAACCTCAGATTTGGAGAAGCTTTGTTGTTCAAACCGGCTACCTTGGTGCCAGCGACAGAGGTTCAGTCCAAGAAGATATCTCAACAGTCCGAAGGTCTTTTGTCTTGAATCCAATTTTACAAGAAAGCCAACTCATCAAGGATTCACTGAGGCTTGGAATCGCATGAAAAGCTTCACGGATGAAGAAGTTATGAATTTTCCAAACCGGAGGTTCTTCAGTCCATCTATCCGCGAGTACCAGATTTCTAAAGGAGATTCATGCCCAGAAAGAATCGACCTGAGCCAAAACCGATCCTCCATGAACCAAAGGTGTTTCCTCGGTCATTCTCCTGTCTAAACCAAAAGCACTGTAAGGATCATGAGTTGATTGCCTCTACTCTTCATGAAAATGTTTTGAAACCGAGAATTTCAAAAAGAAAACATATTCTTACTTGGTTGAAAAACGTTTTGCTCAAACCTTTTCATGAATTGATTTCATTGAGCTGTGCTTTGAAAGAGATTTGGTGTAGGAAAAAGCATGAACTAAAATTGCTTAGGCCAAAGAATTCATTTGATTTCGTTCATGATGATAATTTTTCAAATTTGCATTGTCTCTTTCTTTCCATAACAGTTTCTCACCTTGGCCTGATTTTGAGATTGATAAATCAATTTTTGGCAACCAGCTTACTTGCTTAATGCTTGCCCACGTCCTTGATGATTATCCTAAGGGCATGGATCCTGATTTTGATGTCTTAAGGATAGAGAAACCCTTTGATTATTTCTTTGGCAGATTTGATGTGGTTTCTCTAGTTGCTTTGGATAAACAGGATAAGCATGATCAGTTTCTAAGGAGAGCAAGCACCAATGGACTTAAAGTACTTGGAATTCCTTGATAAAAATGACTTCAAAACTCCAAGGAAGTTTCTGTCCATTCTATTCATTTACTGAATTTCCCTTGAATTTTAATTTCTTTGTATCTGATTTATCTCTTTTTGATATAGGTACATTGGATTTGAGGACAAATCCTTTTGAAGAAAGAGGGAATGATAGAACGCGGTCCACGGATCAGTACATGGAGCCGAACCATCATGAAGTTCAGGACGTTCTGAAGTTTTCAACCGAGGTTCATGATTTTCACCATACTGGCCAGACTGACCGGACTGTCCCAAATGCATCAGGATGTGAGCTTTGGCTGGAACCATGGCCAGATGATCGATTTCACTGTACTGGACTTTGTCTTGACCGTCCTGTTTTCCATTTGATGAAGAACAGTCGAGACGGAATCGCATTCGGACGCACGGATCCTGTGTTAGGTCATTGCTATACATTTCTGGACAGTACCACATATACCGCCCGGATGTCCAGTTTGAGGCTTCATCAATACCCATGTCCAGACGATCGAATTCACCGAACTGGGGCTCGTATTTCCTGTACTGATTGACATTTTAAGAGCAACGGTCGAGACAGATTTGGATTCGGACGAGTGAAACTCAAGATAGGCCGTGACACTTCAAAACTGGCTACTTTGGACTGTCCTGCTTGTGTACTGGCCCAGTCCGCAGGACATGCTTCAGGAAGCAATGAACCTGGACGGAATTTGAAGGGTTTTTCACTAGTCAAAGTGTGATTTCGTGCCTTGACCAGATCTGGTCAATTTTATCATTTTCTATGTTTAGATTTCCCACATTTTTCTTTAAGTCTTTTGACTAGAACTTCTATATAATGTAACCATCAGATCTGAATAAGATAATTTCGTTTTTGCTTTCATTCTTTTGTGTTTTTACTCTCTTTGTTCTTTGTTAGAACATTTCTTAGTTTCTTGGTGAGGTTATCTCCAAGTTTCGATCCTTCTTTTGTTGGACCGGTGCGTCACATCCGGCAACGATCGAAGTCTGGTAGTATCTTTGGGCTATTCCGCAACCCTTAGTGTCACCGTTCATACCATCAGTTCTCAATCTTCTCGGATCTGAGTTCATATCAACCTTACCGAAAGAGTGATCCTTATTTTGGTTCTATCACTGTGTGTGCTGACGGACAGCCACGGACGTCATGTGTGTTCTGGCAGACAGTCACAGACATCCTGTGTGTGCTGACGGACAGTCACGGACATCCTGTGTGTGCTGACGGACACCCACGGATGTCCTGTGTGTACTGAACAGACAGCCCACGTGGGCCAAAATCACCCAAATAGTCCACGGGAAGGGCCAGCGTGCTGAGTCCAAGGACCAACGTGCTGATATGTGTACTGATGGACAGCCACGAACGTCCTCTGTGTGCTGACGGACACACACGGACACACACTGACAGCCACAGACGTCCTGTGTGTGCTGGCGGACACCCACGGACGTCCTGCGTGTACTAAAAAGACAGCCCATGAGGGCCAAAATCACCCGAACAGTCCACGAGAAGGGTCAGCGTGCTGAGTCCAAGGACCAACGTGCTGATATGTGTACTGATGGAAAGCCACGGACATCCTGTGTGTGCTGACGGACACACACGGACACACACGGACAGCCACGAACGTCCTGTGTGTGCTGACGGACACCCATGGACGTCCTGTGTGTGCTGATGGACACCCACGGACGTCCTGTGTGTACTGAACAGACCGCCCACACCGGCCAAAATCACCCGAACAGTCCACGGGAAAGGCCAGCGTGCTGATATGTGTACTGATGGACAGCCACGGATGTCCTGTGTGTGCTGACGGACACACACAGACACACACGGACAGCCACAGACGTCCTGTGTGTGCTGACGGACACCCACGGACGTCCTGTGTGTGCTGACGGACACCCACAGACGTCTTGTGTGTACTGAACAGACAGCCCACGTGGGCCAAAATCACCAGAACAGTCCACTGGAAGGGCCAGCGTGTAAAACCCGAACCCTGGCCTCTCGACCTTATGGAGTCCGCAGGCTTACTTATTAATTTCTTTGCTTGTTTGATCCATTTTAAGTCTTTTATTTACTAAGTCATATTCGAATATGAGGTTCAGAAACAAAGGAACAGATTGCACAGCGGAATAACAATGTATAAACTTTGTATTACTTAGAAACATGAGATTCAATACACAACTTCTTAACAGTCTCATAGACAATCACTAGTTCATCCCTAGCATCATCTAACCACACGTTACACAGCCTCTCACTGACCGAGCCTTCACGGCTCCTTGGCTTGACCAGAACCATCCTTAGTTCCTGAAACCACAACCAGATAAGCATTAATCATAACCGAGAATAGAACGGATTGATTCCACAATGCTTGGCTTGGTTCCTAGAACTTAGATAAACCTCAGTCAACATAATCATAAAACCTAAGTCATTCAACCAACCACCCCTTGACTTAGAATCAGATAGATAGTCCAAAATAGATATACAGAACACACGAACAGATCCGGATCGTCCCCAAAGACCAATCCGTCTAACCGGATAGAATCTAGGTGCGACCGGCCAATGGAGTCCGGCTCAATGGCCCAACGGACTCCCTTACCTGATCCGGCCTTAGGCCTGGATCCAATCGGCCGAGTAAGCCTCAAGCCTAATCCGGAAGGCTTAGCAACCGGTCAGACCTTGCGACTCTACCTTGGCTTAGACAAACCGTGACCTTGTCTTAACTAGACAAGCCATAGGCTGATCCATAAGGATCGGTCCTAACCTGTCCCGAAAGACACCGTTTGGAACATGCACCCTTTGGCCATTTGTTCCTCTTGGACACTCATGACTCTTCACAACTCGTGCCCTTTGGGTCATTCCCAACCGTTCGTCCTAACCGCCCAGTCTTGGTGCGATCGGATAATCCGACTAACCGACCCGTGTCTAGGCTAGCGGTTTGGTTATGTTCGGCCAAAGCCTAGGGACATGTCCCTTGGACTCAACCAGCACAACCTTTCTTGTTTAACCAGAGAGAAGAGAAGATAAACGAATTGAAACAGATAAGGAGAGCCGGATGGGACTTAGGAACCGAGCAGAGCCGCGGTGCGGTCGCATGGACCGTCCGTTCGGTCTGATGGAGCCACGGCCCATCACATACCTTGAGAACCACGTCTGGGTTCTCCATGCTCTTCTCCTTGTCTTGATCTCCCATTCTTCACCGGAGTTAGTTCTCAAACGATCAGAGTCGCCGGAACACAACACCACCACAATCGGCCTTTCTCTTGGCCGAAACTCTCTCTTTCTCTCTTTCTTTCTCTCTACGTTTTTCTCTGAGTATTTTACTCTGGAATTGGATAATGAAATCGACCAGAGAGCCCCCATATTTATAGAAAACGAGGGGGTTAGTCTTGCCCCACGAACAGGCACGACTTGCTAGCGAATGGGCACCATCGGCCAAGGGTTGTCCCCTTTCGGCCACTTGCATCCCTTCGCCCTTTCTGATTGGGTTTGGGGTCGGTCACAAGCCCAACCCACGCCCCAGGCCTCCTGGACTTAGCCCACGGCCTTGTCCAAAGACCCAACAGCCCATGGCCTCATGGCCGGACCTCACAGCCCGCCACTGACCCGGACCATCGGCCTAAAGCCCGGACAGTCCGTCTAGCTGAGATGAGCTGACTCTCAGCTGCCTCAGCTGAGTGAGCTAGTAGTCCAGCTAGTGGAGCTGACTTAGTAGGGACTGAGCTGGTGGGAACTGAACCTAGCTTCATTGAGCTGGCCGAGCTACTCGTCCACTTCGTCCAGCTACCGTCTTACTCGTCCTAGCTGTCTCTTAGTTTGTATAAGGTTAAGTCTAAGTTTCCTTATGTCCTTAACCTTCTTTCTCGACCATGGAACGCTTGCCTTGATGTCCTAAGACTGGCTTGCATGTTTCCTCGAACCATGGCCGTCCCGACAATCCTATTCAGGATTGGGGGCGTGACAAGTCTCCCCCCCTTGGGATGGATTCGTCCTCGAATCTGAATCGAATGCTTCCTCAGAAACAAACTGATCCAACCACTCTGGGTACTCTGCTTTCATTCTAGCTTCGGTTTCCCAAGTGATTATATCCTGACCATTACAGTCCCAGACGACCTTGACCATCTGGACCATCTTCTTCCTTGTTGCTTTTTCCATCCTATCTACGATTCGAACTGGCCTCGTTTCCAAGGTTAGGTTCTTACCCAGATTGTCTGGATTGGCAGGAAGAGCGTTGCCTTGGTCCGTCAAACATTTCCGAAGTTGGGAGACGTGGAACACATTATGAAATGCGTCCATCTTGGCCGGCAAGTCCAACTTGTAGGCCACCATCCCAACTCTTTCAATGACCTTGAACGGCCCCAAGTATCTCGGGTCTAACTTCCGTCTCCTGGAATTTCGGACTCGTCCTTTGAAGGTAATCATTTTGAGATACACC
Organism: Brassica rapa; assembly: GCF_000309985.2. Classification (NCBI taxonomy): domain Eukaryota; kingdom Viridiplantae; phylum Streptophyta; class Magnoliopsida; order Brassicales; family Brassicaceae; genus Brassica; species Brassica rapa. The sequence continues at coordinate 32,669 of NW_022610600.1, forward strand.
AAGTCACCTACTTGAAACTCGAGATCTTTCCTCCTTCGATCTGCATAGTTCTTTTGGCGATCTTGTGCCTGTCTCATCTTGTCCCTCAAGAACTTGATCTTTTCGGTTGTCTCTTCGACAATCTCCGGACCAATCATGCTGCGTTCCCCAACTTGGGTCCAGCATAAGGGTGTCCTGCATGGACACCCATACAGAGCTTCGTATGGCGACATGCCAATACTACTATGGAACTATTGTTTTTCCCAGGAATCACCCAAGTCTAAAACACATGCTCGCAATATATCTTCCAACATCTGGATCGTACGTTCCGACTGTCCATCAGTCTGTGATTGATAGGCTGTACTCATGTTCAATCTTGTTCCTAAAGCTTTTTGGAAAGCTTTCCAGAAGTAAGATGTAAACCTTGAATCCCTATCTGAAAATATGCTTGCCGGCACACCATTTAGTCGAACGATCTCATCAATGTACTTACGTACAATCTGATCTACCCCATCCGACTTCTTGATAGCCAGGAAGTGTGCTGATTTGGTTAGTCGATCAACTACAACCCAAACCGCATCTTTCTTGTTCCTTGTGGTAGGGAACCTGGTCACAAAGTCCATTGTGATGTGATCCCATTTCCATTCCGGAATAGGCAAGCTTTGCAATAACCCACTAGGCACCTGATGTTCTGCTTTGATGAGTTGGCAAGTGGAACACTAGGCCACCCACTCCGCGACATCTGCCTTCATACGGATCCAATGATAGAATTTCTTAAGGTTCTGGTACATCTTCGTCGCACCAGGATGAACCGAGAATTTGGACTTATGAGCCTCCCTCATAATCTCTTCCTTTAGACTTCTATCATTAGGAACACTGATCCGTCCGTTTACTAGGATGGTACCATCCTTTGCAGTCTGGTACTCCGTCCTATCATTCTGAGCAACCTTATTCAGGTTCTCGTCCTGACCTTGAGCCAACCGGATTCGAGTAAGCTCGTCGGCTTGGTTAACCGCCTCCAATCCCAAAACTTCGGTTGCCGTAGTCAGCACATTCAGCCGCAGAGCACGGACCATACCGTCCAGGTCATCCGCCTCCCGTTCGGCCGATACATCAGCCCTCTTCCGGCTCAAAGCGTCTGCTACCAAATTAGCCTTTCCCGGATAGTAGGTGATGTCTAAATCGTAGTCAGCTACGAATTCCATCCACCTCCTCTGCCTTAAGTTTAACTCAGGCTGGGTGAATATATACTTAAGACTCTTATGGTCCGTAAGTATCTGAACTTTGGCGCCATACAAGTATGATCGCCAAATCTTTAAGGCGAATACTACCGCAGCCATTTCGAGATCATGGGTGGGGTAGTTTCCCTCATGTTTCCTCAACTGCCTGGACGCATAGGCAATGACCTTCCCATGCTGGGTCAATACGCAACCTAGTCCAGTGATGGACGCGTCCGTATAGACCACATATGGTTGATCGGCCTCCGGAAGCACCAGGACGGGTGCGCTAGTCAGCATGTTCTTAAGTGCGGAGAAACATTCCTCACACTCTTCAGCCCATGTGAACTTAACGTCCTTCCCAGTCAACAGCGTCATAGGCTGAGCCAAGCTTGCGAATCCTTTCACAAACTTCCTATAGTAACCTGCCAGCCCTAAGAAGCTTCTGACTTCCGTGGCACTGCGGGTCGGGGCCAATCCTTGATTGCCCTGATCTTCTCTGGATCCACCGAGATGCCCTGATCGGAAACAATATGGCCGAGGAACCCAATACTCTTCTGCCAAAAACTGCATTTACTGAGTTTAGCATAGAGTTTGTGTTCTCGTAATCGTTCCAGCACGGCTCTCAAGTGTTTCCTATGAGATTCCTCATCCTTGGAATAAATTAGGATATCATCAATGAAGATGATCACGAATTCATCCAAGAAATCCCGGAACACGCTGTTCATCATTTTCATGAAAGCGGCAGGTGCATTGGTCAGACCGAACGGCATCACTACGAACTCGTAATGACCGTACCTGGTCCTAAATGCTGTCTTCCTAATACCATTTGGCTCTATAGGGATCTGATGATACCCTGAAGCCAAATCAATCTTGGAAAACCACTTGGCTCCTTTGAGTTGATCCAACAGCTCGTCTATCCTGGGCAACGGGTACTTGTTCTTCACAGTGACCCTGTTCAACCCTCGATAGTCGATGCACAGAGGCATGCTACCATCCTTCTTTTTCACAAAGAGGACTGGTGCACCCCAAGGGGAGCTACTTGGCCGTATGAACCCCTTGCCAAGCAATTCTTCCAATTGCTTTTTTAGCTCGGCCATCTCGACCGGAGCCATTCGGTACGGACTCTTGGACAGCGGAGCTGTCCCTGGCTCTAGTTCAATCGTAAATGGATCCGACCTATCAGGGGGGACACCCTGAGGTACCTGGAACACATCTGGGAACTTCGACACCAACGAATCCTCTAAAAGGTCTTTCAGACAGACAGAACTGCCCGGCTCTGTAGTTGTAATTCTAGCCAAAAAGGACTGACAACCATGTTCCAATATCCGAATCGCTCGAACTGCTGAAACCACTACTTTCTCTTGAGCCGGACACAGACATTGGTACTGGATCGGTCGAAGCCCAGTCTCCAATTGCACACAACCTCTATGGCAATCGAGAGTGGCCCGATACTTTCCCAACCAGTCCATACCTAGGATCACTTCGTGATTCTTTAGGTGGACACAGACCAAATCCACAGGGAATACCTTTCCCTGTATTGACACTGGGATATTTGACATGAGACCTAGTGAGTTCATGGCTTGCCCTCCGGCCGCCCTCACTATCCCAACATTATCTCCAGCGTCCAGACAGAACAGACCCTTTCCGACCAGTCCCGGACTCACAAAACTATGTGTATCCCCTGTGTCGAAAAGTACGTGGGTTTCCACACCACCAATCATGAGGGTTCCTAACAGAGACGCCCATCAGAATCCCTTAGACATTCTAGGTTCCATACCAAGCATTTTCTACTTGAATGTAAAAAGAAAAATTTAGGAATTACCAGAGATCGAATCAAACGATCCAGAAGCGCCGTCGTCCCGGGACAGCCTACTCGTCCGGCCTACTCTGGGTCAAGTCACGGAGCCGCTGCCACTGGACTGGTCTGAGAATCGGTTTGGTCGAGTGCAGTTTTGGATCGTGTGATCCATGCTGCCACATCGCACACAAGCCCCCATGGCCTTCCAGCACTCACCGAGATGATTCTTTCCACACTTGGGACATGTAGGTCGGCCACCAGAGGTCTTACCTCCGTCCACCTGGTCCCACTTCCTCTTTTTATCATTTGTCTTACCCGACGGGCCAGACTGTGACTTAGCCTTAAGCTTAGCTTCTTCAGCCAAGTTAGTCTCTAGCAAAGCCACCCGTTCCACCAGTTCTCCGACGGTGTTGAAAGTGCGGATCGAGCAATGGGTCTTCAGTTCAGGCCTTAGGCCTCGGATGAACCTACGGACCTGGACTGCCTCGTCCTCCAGCTTTCTTCCAGACGATCCCAAGCCTCAGCAGGGAAGTATTTGCGGTTGAACTCAACTTCAAAGTCCGCAAAACTTTCCAAACTCCCATTGGTGTGCTTGTCCACTGCAAGCCACCAATTATGCGCGTCCCCTTCCAGGAAGTGAACCGCAATGTCTCGTCTGTAATCCTCTGGACAGCGAGTTGATTGAAAGTTTCGGACCAGCCTACTCCTCCACTCGTCTGCCACAATAAGGTCGGTGCTACCGGAGAAATGCTTCATACCCAACCTGGATAAATGTTGAAGCAGACTCAGATAGTCCACCTTCTTTTCAGACTTTTCCGGTGGATCGATCTCGATCACCTCAACCGTTTCCACAACTGGACCATTAGTGTTGGGGCTGGTCGTAGCCACAGGCGTAGCCTGGCCAACCGAGGAGTTCACTAGTGGCGTGAACAGTTGAGCCATAGCCGCCACCTGAGTCCCCATTACCTTCATGGCCTCTAACAAGTCCTCTTTGGACAGTGTTGCGGGCACATTAGCCATTCCATCGGCCACTCTCTCATGCTGGTCAAGATCACGGTTAGCGTTCGAGGATTCCACTTCCTCATCACTCTCCCGATGTTCCTGACCATCCTGTTGCGTCCCCGTAAGGTTAGCCTGATCAGTTGGCAACACGTCTCTAGTGTCGATAGATTGGTCCCGTCCATGGCCACTTGACTAGACTGACCGGCTGTTTTCTTACTCCTTCGGGACTTTCCCGACTTGCTTTTTCCAGCCTAAGGATTCAGACAATGTTAGTACGAAACACACTAACATAAACAGAACAAAACAATCCCTAGACTAAGCAATCAAACCTCAACGTGAGACCTAATCAGCTGGCTGTGTGTGTGTGTGTGGACTGCAACGTGCGACCGGCCAATGGAGTCCGGCTCGATGGCCCAACGGACTCCCTTACCTGATCCGGCCTTAGGCCTGGATCCAATCGGCCGAGTAAGCCTCAAGCCTAATCCGGAAGGCTTAGCAACCGGTCATACCTTGCGACTCTACCTTGGCTTAGACAAATCGTGACCTTGTCTTGACTAGACAAGCCATAGGCTGATCCATAAGGATCGGTCCTAACCTGTCCCGAAAGACACCATTTGGAACATGTACCCTTTGGCCATTCGTTCCTCTTGGACACTCGTGACTCTTGACAACTCGTGCCCTTTGGGTCATTCCCAACCGTTCGTCCTAACCGCCCAGTCTTGGTGCGATCGGATCATCCCACTAACCGACCCGTGTCTAGGCTAGCGGTTTGATTATGTTCAGCCAAAGCCTAGGGACGTGTCCCTTCGACTCAACCAACACAACCTTTTGTGTTTAACCATAGAGAAGAGAAGAGAAACGAATTGAAACAGATAAGGAGAACCGGATGGGACTTAGGAACCGAGCAGAGCCGCGGTGCGGTCGCATGGACCGTCCGTTCGGTCTGATGGAGCCACGGCCCATCACATACCTTGTGAACCACGTCTGGGTTCTCCATGCTCTTCTCCTTGTTTATAAACATCTTTTATACATTATTTATTTACTTTAAACATCTTACAAAGTGTTATAGTTTTATCCTATGGTCTATTGCCCAACAACGTTTCAAGTAAATATACATCAAAAGGTACGTTGCAAGGACAACAAAATACTACCGCTGGTTGGCCATTCCTTCCGTCCAAAAAGTAAAGTGTCTCCCGCCTAAGGGTTACCTGCACACACGAATGAGTCATGAGCAACTAATTTACTCAGTGAATCTAGAATCACAACACAATCAATAATAAACCAAACAGTTATCAAATGCATATACATGATCATGCAAGTACTAGTACTATACTTTAATATCGATCATCATTGTGAATTCTTATTTTAAACATCACTTCCACAACACCCGCCCGTTACCATACTCATATAATACAATATATATACTAGACCCGAGAAACCACTAAGGCTAACCGAGACTAGTGAGTTAGCATCACCATCATTGTCGAATGTCCGGTATGAACAATCCGACACTGCATCGTCATGCAGTACACGGTGTCCAGGGAGCTACCCCATCATCGTGTCTTCATGACCTTGTTCCGTTCGCAGGACCAAGTCACGGTAATGCGGGGGCTTTAGGGATAGTGAATATAACAAGACTTCACATGATTTTACTTCCATAATTATTCCAAAATTAATCCATAATTAATCCTTAATTAATCATAATTAACTCTTAATTAATCCTAGATTAATTCTTAATTAATCTCATATTAATCTTTAATTAATCCAAGATTAGTACTTAATTAATCATGAATACTCCTTAATTAATCTCAGATTAATTCTCAATTAAACCAAGATTTATTCTTAATTAAACCAAAATTAATCCATAATCAAAACCAAGATTAGTCCTTAATTAAACCAAGATTAATCCTTAGTTAAACTAAGATTAGGATTAACCTCACTTTATAATTATTCATTAAGTGTAAGTGTTTACCATGAGTAAACACAACACCATTCTTAAATATTCAGACACTTTACTAACTTAATCAAGGACTCATTCATGATCTATCTCAACATCTGTCTAGACTCACCTAAAGAACAGTCTTGAAACTGGCTTGGACAAGACTTGAGTTCCACTTGAACAAGGCTGAATGGACCAAGAGACTGAATGGACAGGACTGGATACTTCAAGCTTTACTCTACCTCTGACCTGAAACAGAGTGGTATGATCACAAGATCAGTTCAGTTCATGCCTTAACACCTTAGATCAGATCAGTTCAAGCTTGGTTCTGCTCAGACTATACAAGTTCAGCTCGGATCTAGTCAGTCTACCAAAGTTCAGGACAATATCAGACTGAGTTCAAATCGGTTTACTCAAGGCCAGATCAAAACATCATAGCTGGTGATTCTAAGAGGTTGATTCAAACCGAAATTAATCAAAATCTGAACTATATCACCACTTAGAGAACTGATCCGACCAAGTTCTTATGTAAACATCAACTAGCTCTGAACAAGACATGACTGAGGTAAGAGACCAAAGCTTACCAAGATGAACCAAAGGACTAGATGCCCTCAGCTGTTCCTCTTCTCCAAGTTAAGCTTGTGGCTGGACTGATCAAAGAGAAAGATCAAGGTCTGATCATGATCTGAACTCAACTAGGTCTAGGGTTTTATTTAAAAATCTCACCTTCTGATATTTCTCAAGGTAACAAACTGAGCTAAGGTTGAAGATTAGGTCACCACCAAATTTTTTCTTGATTTATTTTCTTAATTTTTCTCACTAATTTTTCTGTTCTTTTTTCTCTCTGAAATTCTCTAGGTTTTTCTGTAGGTTTCAGAACGTGGGAAGCAGCTGGAGGAGGGTTAAATACAAGCTGTGGTTGCTTCACCTGAGGGTTTAGCTCATAACAAAGCTTGGCTAAGAGCAGACAGTTGGCAACCTGCTTCATCATCTGCAGCACACTGTCCTATCCTTCCCATGTAGCAGTCTCCAGCCAATCAAAATTAATCAAAGAGTAAGGAAACAAGCACACAGGCAGCTTGTGATTGTCATGTGCCAGATACTGAAGAAGCTAGGTAAGCAGACAGGTGCAAGTCATGTGATTAAATACTGAGCAAACAGGCTGGTGGAAGACATGAGTCTGGTCCAAAATTAATTAGGCAGCTGGTCGATCATTTAAATAATTTTTCAACAAAATATTCTTTGTCTTTGGCTCTCGTCTTTCTCTCAGAAAATCTCATCTAGCTTAATAAAAATCCGACCAAAATATTTAAGACTCGGCCAAACTATCAAGTAAAGGTCTTTCGACCACAAGACAGTCCCGTCGAGAAATTAATCTATCGGGTCGATTTTTATTTTTATTACTCATGGTCAAACCAACTAAAAACTGGTCGAGCGAGATTTTTCTCAACCAAAAATTTATTGGCTCGTGAGGGTTATTACACTCTTCCCCCCTTAAAAGAATTCCTCCCCGAATTCTCAAAATACAAGTGTACACCCTTTACTGGACGACTGGGTTATCTGAGAAGAGTTCTGGGTAATCAGCTCAGACTTATCATCATCCTACCATGTTATAAAAACTCTCTGTCGCTTTCCCCAAAATACTTCAAGTTGCGAAATTTCCCTATTCTTCAATTTCCTGATACGACACTCGCCTATCCGCAAAGGAACTTCAGGATAGGTGAGGTTAGGTTGCAAGTCCTCTGGTCGCTGCGGCTCGACCATATTTGGATCTGGTATATGCTTACGCAGCATTGATACATGAATTACTGGATGCATAAGCATATCGGGTGGAAGTTCTAGTCTATAGGCTACTTCTCCAACTCTAGCGACAATTCGGTATGGTGCCTTTGCTATTGCAGCGGATTCGGGTTCTAAGGTTATACTAAAGGGGTTACTCCTAGACGGCGGAAATCCCTCTAATGCCTTAAACACGTCCTCAAATTCTCTGACTACTGGTATTTCTTCCATGTTCTGCTCTTTGTCGTCTTCTACTGGTCCAGCAACTAAGGTCACTAAGTATACTTCTTCACCCTTCTCCAAAAGGTTTTCAATTCTCAGTGCTGACACTAATGACGCTCCAACACTTGATACTATGCCATGGTAAGCTAAAGGGGGTTGGGTATCTCTCTCGAAAACAATCTTCCTTCGACCACAATCAAGGTGAGCTCGGTAACTTGACAGCCAATCCATCCCTAAGATTACCTCGTGTTGGGGTCAAAAACGGTTACGACGAATTTAACATTAAAAACGTCCGAGGAAGAAAATAAGAATTTCTCCGAAGAGTACTTTTCGAAATAGATTCTTCCTTACGAAAAAGCTTTACGGAAGAAAGAATCGAGATGTCCGACGAAAGCTCGAAACAGGTCGTTACGCAGCGACCGAGCGATCGTCCCGCTCGGTCGCTACGTAGCGACCAAGCTCAGCCAAGCTCGGTCGCTACGTCCCGCTCGGTCGCTACGTAGCGACGGAGCTCGAGCCAAAGTTCGGTCGCTACGTAGCGACCGAGCGATCGTCCCACTCGGTCGCTACGTAGCGACCGAGCTCGAGCCAAAGCTCGGTCGCTACGTAGCGACCGGGCTCGAGCCAAAGTTTGGTCGCTGTGTAAGCGATTGAACCTTTCCGAACATCGATACGACACCAGTTCTTGCATTCTCGTCAAAACCTTCGAATGCTATCTCCCGAAGACCGTAGCAAGCTCAGTCCATGTTTCCCGCCATTCTAATTCGTCGATCAAACTTCGCGGATTAGAAACCGCGGAAAACTCGTAGTAAACGTGTCGAGTCGGAAGACGGCCCAAAGGGACCTAAAACACGACTCGAGGCCCATCCTATGATTTTCCTAACCAAAAGCCCGTAAACCACAGCATGGTTTACGCTTGGCCCACAAGGGAGGATAAATGTCAAGTTTCCGCGGATAAATACGGAAGTTTTGAAGATAATTGTGAAGATCGGGAAAAATGGAATATCTCCATTTTTATGCTATGACGGCTTAAGGGCAGAAGAGTAAAAGCGTAAACCAACCTTGGAGCTAGTATATAAGGAGTCCTAGGCGAGGAGCAAGAGGGGAAAACTTTTTCAGAGCAAACTTAGCACTTAGAGCAATTTAGGCATTTTTCCGTTTTTGTTATTTCGAGCTGCGACTCAATTAGGTTTAGCCGTCTTAGGGTTACTAGAACTAGGAATCTCGCCGACAGCTCTCGAGCCCAGGCTTATACCTTGTTGTAAACGCTCATACGCAGATTCGGAATAAGATCTACTTTGCTCTCTTTTCGATTTCTTATTTTTATCGTTGTTGTTCTCGTGTTCTGATTGCTTGACGTGTGGTAATTAACAGATATCCGGGTCCTCTGGGAAATTAGGGTTTTCCTAGTTTCCTTATTTAAACGGAAATCGACAGTGTGAATTTCGGTTCCCACACCTCGTACCTCTCTAATGGGACAACTAACAAATGAGCCGGAAAAACCATATCTTGGATAATGATTGGAACTCTTAGAATACAACCTTCAGTTTCAAGAACTTGATCTCCGGAAGTTAGAACAGGAATGGATAAATTCACCTTAGTGAATTCTCCATCGAATTTGGATGCTACTTTGGAAGCTACAAAACTATGTATTGCTCCCAAATCGAAAAGGATGTGGGAGGATATTCCACCCACAAGCAAAGTCGCTGACAATAATTGACTTTCCCATCAATTACTTACTCAACAACTTTTATACTATTTTTTTTATATCACCAATTTACCAATCGTTTAAAAAGTATGCAACACTCAATTGGATAGGAAAACAAACCTGAAATCGGACCCTGAGGTGGTCCGGATTGTCCTGGTAACTCTAAAGCGTAAGCCCTACCAGCAGTGGGTTGACGCTTAGCAGGAGGTAAGGGTAAAGGTGGGTTAACTGGTACAACGGGTTGAGCACTCGAAACAACATGCTGAGCAAGATGAGTGTGTGGACATGATGTCGCGTAATTTCCTCGCTCTCCACACGTGAAACAAGTAATGTGAGATGGTACAGCCGATTGGAACTGTACCACGTTCGGACAATGCCGCCTAACATGTCCCAGCTGGCCACAAGTGAAACAAGTCGGCGTTCTAGGTCTAGGACCTCCAGAATGACCCCCACGAAAAACTCTACCTCTTCGTCCTTGCTGCATAGCAGAATGCGGCTGAGGTTGGAACGGAACAGATGGACGTCTAGGTTGTGCGGAATGGCTAGAAGAAGCTCTCTCAGCAGCAATGGCCTCCTCAACGTTTACATCACGCTCAACAAGATCAGCAAGCCTATGAAACTCTACTGCCTCAAGTCTGCTCCTGATATATGGGTTAAGTCCTCGAAGGAACTTACGGATAATCATCATCTCGTCCTCCCGACCATAGTGAACATACTTCCTGAGACGGGTGAACTCTGCCTCATACTTCCTAACAGATAATCCTCCCTGAACTAGCTCCATGAATTTAATCTCCAATCAATCACGGGCCTCCGGTGGAAAATACTTTCGAATGAGCGCTGTAAGGAAGTCAGCCCAACTCAGATTGAAGTCTCCAAAGTTCCTCTCTACGCATAACCACCTACTGATGGCGTCCTTCTCTAGATAGTAAACAGCCACGTCCTTCTTGAATTCTACCGGACAACGGGTTGCAGCAAAGTTCTGCTCGAGATTGTGCAGCCATGCATCAGCTTCAAAGGGATCAGTACCTCCCGGATAACGCTTCGTTCCCAAGTTCTTCATAATCATGACTATCTTCAGAAAGTCCGGATGAGAAGTGGTAGGTACTGGAGCTGGCTGGGCACGCTGTGCTTCACGCTGTGCATTCAGTGCTTGATGTTGCAAATTCACCATCTCAGCCATCAGTTCTAGAAGTTCTATTATAGCTGGATCAGTTGGCGCTGGTCCAGGTTGTGCTGCCGGAATAGGTGCAGCAGGGGCTGGTGGAAAATGAGCGGCAGGAGATGCAGGAGCTGCGGGATGATCTCCATGCACTGGACTATCGTGTACCACATCCACCTCGATGTCCATAAAGTACGGGTCTGGAGATAAAGGAATGTGCTCCGGTGTCTGATCATATGACCCTTCAGATGGGTCAGTCTCAAAGCTAGAGCCTGAAGGTGTAGCCTCAAAGCTAGGAGTCGGAAGTGGTGCCGGAGTAGATGGCGGCGAGGAGTCTGAAGATGATGAAATAGGTATCGGTAGATAATGTCCACCACGATGTGCCTGTCTCGGTGGCATCTGCAACAAAAGATCATGGTAAGTTTCTACCCAGGTCTATCAATTCCTAAAAGAAGGAACAAACCAGCATATCCTAATTATCCTTGCGACACATTTTTGACTCGAAAGTTTTTTTTTTGAAACAAGTCCCATTCTAGCATCGTATAACAATGCTCTGATACCACCTTTGTGACACCCCCGATCATAGATAACCGGAAATGACACGGTCGATGTTCCCTGATGGTCGACCCAAGGTTCTCGAAATAAATCCGATCGCCTTAGACCAACAACCAAAGAACACAGACGCTCCTATCGGATATTACTCTAGGCTTTTCAACCCGATAAAGCAATATTCGATAGTTAGTTCGTCCCGGACAAGGACTAATATCATATGAGAACTCGTGATTTATAAACATCTTTTATACATTATTTATTTACTTTAAACATCTTACAAAGTGTTATAGTTTTATCCTATGGCCTATTGCCCAACAACGTTTTAAGTAAATATACATCAAAAGGTACGTTGCAAGGACAACAAAATACTACCGCTGGTTGGCCGTTCCTTCCGTCCAAAAAGTAAAGTGTCTCCCGCCTAAGGGTTACCTGCACACACGAATGAGTCATGAGCAACTAATTTACTCAGTGAATCTAGAATCACAACACAATCAATAACAAACCAAACAGTTATCAAATGCATATACATGATCATGCAAGTACTAGTACTATACTTTAATATCGATCATCATTGTGAATTCTTATTTTAAACATCACTTCCACAACACCCGCCCGTTACCATACTCATATAACACAATATATATACTAGACCCGAGAAACCACTAAGGTTAACCGAGACTAGTGAGTTAGCATCGCCATCATTGTCGAATGTCCGGTATGAATAATCCGACACTGCATCGTCATGCAGTACACGGTGTCCAGGGAGCTACCCCATCATCGTGTCTTCATGACCTTGTTCCGTTCGCAGGACCAAGTCACGGTAATGCGGGGGCTTTAGGGATAGTGAATATAACAAGACTTCACATGATTTTACTTCCATAATTATTCCAAAATTAATCCATAATTAATCCTTAATTAATCATAATTAACTCTTAATTAATCCTAGATTAATTCTTAATTAATCTCATATTAATCTTTAATTAATCCAAGATTAGTACTTAATTAATCATGATTACTCCTTAATTAATCTCAGATTAATTCTCAATTAAACCAAGATTTATTCTTAATTAAACCAAGATTAATCAATAATCAAAACCAAGATTAGTCCTTAATTAAACCAAGATTAATCCTTAGTTAAACTAAGATTAGGATTAACCTCACTTTATAATTATTCATTAAGTGTAAGTGTTTACCATGAGTAAACACAACACCATTCTTAAATATTCAGACACTTTACTAACTTAATCAAGGACTCATTCATGATCTATCTCAACATCTGTCTAGACTCACCTAAAGAACAGTCTTGAAACTGGCTTGGACAAGACTTGAGTTCCACTTGAACAAGGCTGAATGGACCAAGAGACTGAATGGACAGGACTGGATACTTCAAGCTTTACTCTACCTCTGACCTGAAACAGAGTGGTATGATCACAAGATCAGTTCGGTTCATGCCTTAACACCTTAGATCAGATCAGTTCAAGCTTGGTTCTGCTCAGACTATACAAGTTCAGCTCGGTTCTAGTCAGTCTACCAAAGTTCAGGACAAGATCAGACTGAGTTCAAATCGGTTTACTCAAGGCCAGATCAAAACATCATAGCTGGTGATTCTAAGAGGTTGATTCAAACCGAAATTAATCAAAATCTGAACTATATCACCACTTAGAGAACTGATCCGACCAAGTTCTTATGTAAACATCAACTAGCTCTGAACAAGACATGACTGAGGTAAGAGACCAAAGCTTACCAAGATGAACCAAAGGACTAGATGCCCTCAGCTGTTCCTCTTCTCCAAGTTAAGCTTGTGGCTGGACTGATCAAAGAGAAAGATCAAGGTCTGATCATGATCTGAACTCAACTAGGTGTAGGGTTTTATTTCAAAATCTCACCTTCTGATATTTCTCAAGGTAACAAACTGAGCTAAGGTTGAAGATTAGGTCACCACCAATTTTTTTCTTGATTTATTTTCTTAATTTTTCTCACTAATTTTTCTGTTCTTTTTTCTCTCTGAAATTCTCTAGGTTTTTCTGTAGGTTTCAGAACGTGGGAAGCAGCTGGAGGAGGGTTAAATACAAGCTGTGGTTGCTTCACCTGAGGGTTTAGCTCATAACAAAGCTTGGCTAAGAGCAGACAGTTGGCAACCTGCTTCATCATCTGCAGCACACTGTCCTTTCCTTCCCATGTAGCAGTCTCCAGCCAATCAAAATTAATCAAAGAGTAAGGAAACAAGCACACAGGCAGCTTGTGATTGTCATGTGCCAGATACTGAAGAATCTAGGTAAGCAGACAGGTGCAAGTCATGTGATTAAATACTGAGCAAACAGGCTGGTGGAAGACATGAGTCTGGTCCAAAATTAATTAGGCAGCTGGTCGATCATTTAAATAATTTTTCAACAAAATATTCTTTGTCTTTGGCTCTCGTCTTGCTCTCAGAAAATCTCATCTAGCTTAATAAAAATCCGACCAAAATATTTAAGACTCGGCCAAACTATCAAGGGAAGGTCTTTCGACCACAAGACAGTCCCGTCGAGAAATTAATCTATCGGGTCGATTTTTATTTTTATTACTCATGGTCGAACCAACAAAAAACTGGTCGAGCGGGATTTTTCTCTACCAAAAATTTATTGGCTCGTGAGGTTTATTACAGTGTGTGTCCGTCTGTGTCCGTTAGCACATACAGGACGTCCGTGGCTGTCCATCAGTACACATATCAGCACGTTGGTCCTTGGACTCAGCACGCTGACCCTTCCCGTCGACTGTTCGGGTGATTTTGGCCCACGTGGGCTGTCTGTTCAGTACACACAGGACGTCCGTGGGTGTCCACCAGCACACATAGGACGTCTGTGGCTGTCCGTGTGTGTCCATCTGTGTCCGTCAGCACACATATGACGTTTGTGGCTGTCCATCAGTACACATATCAGCACGTTGGTCCTTGGACTCAGCACGCTGGCCCTTCCCGTGGACTGTTTGGGTGATTTTGGCCCACGTGGGCTGTCTGTTCAGTACACACAGGACGTCCGTGGGTGTCCGCCAGCACACAGAGGACGTCTGTGGCTGTCCGTCAGCACACACAGGATGTCCGTGGTTGTCCGTGTGTGTCCGTGTGTGTCCATCAGCACACACAAGACGTCTGTGGCTGTACATCAGTACACATATCAGCACGCTGGTCCTTGGACTCAGCACGCTGGCCCTTCCCATGGACTGTTCGGGTGATTTTGGCCCACGTGGGCTGTCTGTTCATTACACACAGGACGTCCGTGGGTGTCCGTCAGCACACACAGGACGTCCGTGTGTGTCCGTCAGCACACACAGGACATTCGTGGCTGTCCGTGTTTGTCCGTGTGTGTTCGTCAGCACATACAGGACGTCCGTGGCTATCCATCAGTACACATATCAGCACGTTGGCACGGGTCGGGATAATCGGACGGTACGGACTGATGGTCGTTATGCGGTTCAGTCTTGGCTCGGCTGGACGGTTCCGGCCGGGTCTTCTCTTATATATGATTGTACCTGAAACAAATATGAACTTCTGTGAGTTTTATGGATTTATATGAAGAACATAAAGTAAACTATATGACAAATGATGAACTGAAGCAAATATGATTTTTATGATTCAAAACTAAATGACATGGAAATTGAAAATAAATCAAATAAGAAGGATAGAAAGGTGGATGATGGGATCTTTGTTTCTGGACGTGTGTCTCTCTCAACAAGGATCAGTGGTTGGTTAGATGACTGAAGATGGAATCCGGCTTGCTTGATATGTATCTCTTCCAAGCTGGATCGATGGATGGAGTGGATAGATGGATATGGATTGACTCTCTCAATCAATGGACGAACAGATGGTCTTGAATCACACAAGGCTCTCTGGACGTGGCTTCTTTAGGACTTAGTGAATCACACACAAAGAACTAGAGAAATAACAACAAAGAATACACAACTTTGTTTAAAAGAAAACGATTTCTTATTACTTTAAAAATGATCAAGGGTACTTTACAATGAACTATGACCTGAGCTTATATAGGCTCGACACTGGGACTACTATAACGTTCCTATGACTCAAAAGGAAACAAAGTACACGAAAATTAAGTAGAAAAATCATAAGCTAGGCTCCTTGAAGATATCTAGCCGTTAGGCTTGATTTGAGCCTCTCCAAAAGGAAACTTGATTGAGCCTTGTATCTAGACAGCTTCTGGATATGCCCATGATCTGGAAGCCTTCCTGAAATACTCCTTAGTCCACATATGAAAGAATATGGCCGTTGGTCTTCAAAGAGTTGTAGTGAAAACACATTTACTCCTCCTAGTGTGAACATGGCCGAAAAAGGAAAGTTGTTGGCCACGAAGATTCGCCTGTTCCTCTGCATGCTGGTCCATCTAAACTCTTCTGGAATGTCTTCTGGAATTCTTGGATCGTGTAGGTTATGTCTTGGTTGCCTGATCTCGATTTGGAAATGGTTGGACCAACTGATTATGCAATCTTTCCATAATCGGCTCCTTATAACCGGGTTTGGGAAAATGGTTATATCTTCAACTTCACTGAGCCTTTTCTCCTGATTCTTGGCTTGTCGGATCCACAAAAGATCCCTCTTGAGATCCATAATTGAATTTGGCCCGGGCCTGTAAGACCCGATCCCGGCCGCCTAGGCCGCGGTCGATGCCTCGCGTCGCTCGGTCCACTTCCTTGCCGAACCTCTTAATTTTTGCCCTTTATTTATAATATCGCCTAAAGGCGAGGGCTAACTTAAACCTTAGCTAAAGACTTACCTAGTCATTAATAGCCTAGATCCTTTCAACAGATACGCAGCGGAATATTCTCTAGTTAACCATTGGTCTAAAACCAATCTAACACTTGTCTGGTCGAATCACCTTAGCCTTGGTCAGTTTACTCAACTACCAATTAGCTTAAAGGTCAATCCTAAACCCAAACCAAGCCATACGATTCTGAGGTTCCATTCCCCTAAACCATTCTATCTAGATCTACATAAGTAAATGCTAGATCATACCTTTGCCACATCTATGGAGCTTATTAGCTCATCGGTCCTCCATTGACTCGAACTAATCATTCAACTCATTGAGTCTCTTATTGGTCTTTATCTTTGTCCCTGCATCAAACAGCTCCCCTAGGTACTTAGTCATTCAACCAACCATCCCCACAGACATAAGTAACCTTTGAGACGTCTTTGAAAGGATAAGGATTTGCATCTGGCCTTTTCGGCTCATGCACAATCCGAAATCCTTTTGCCTTATAGGCAATAGTACCAAGTCCATCTTCTGGACTGACAAAGCTCATGAGATTCTAAGTCAATCAACCAACCATCCTCACATGACTTGGAACTGATGAGTCATCATCTGGCCTGACCGGCCTTGGGACTTAACCCAGACAATAAATATGATTTGTTCATACAACCCAATGCATTCATTAATCAGGTTAGGACCGACAACTTGAGCCATCATCCAGAGGTCAGGTCGTCCATACTCAACCATGATCAGATCTTACACGGCCTTCCTTGAACAATCACACTTAGGCTCAGTATCTATGGTATACGACACATAGTACTAGCCATACTCTTCGTCATGACTCTTAGCCAATCTCGAAGTTATCAACACCAAGGTTGATATCTAGAAGCATCACACCAATACTCTTACTCCAGCAACGTGACCATCCATACTAGTGCTTGGCCATCGAATCATCGTCATGAAACATGATCCGACCACAAGACTTTATAAGCCATCGCCTACTTGGCAGGTATTGACATAACCGGCCTTCCATTGCCAACATGTGGGTCTACTCCCTACATAAGGCATATGGCGCCTATCCTACTCACCAACCCAAAGTTGATTGTAAGATATCCTACTTAGCCTTTGCGGCCAGAACCATCCAACCATAGCCGGATCGTCCATAGTCCCGTCTAACCGTCTAGTTAAGATCTAGGTGCGATCGACCAGTTATAAGTCCGGCCCAATGGCTCATGGTCCTTCTCATCTGATCCGACCCAAAGCCTGGATCCATACCACAGAGTAAGGCCCAAGACCAAACCGGATTGGCTTGCAACCGATCAGAACTTGCGACACAACACTCCGGTTAAACTAACCGTCCGTCCGTTCGACTATTCAGCCGCGGACTGTCCCCTTGGTTCGGTCTAAGCCTTGAACCAATGGCACCGTATGGAACTCACACCCTTTGGGAACTAGTACCCTTTGGACACACGTGCCTCTTGGCAACTCATGACCCTTGGCAACTCGCACCCATTCAGATGTTCCAACCGTTCGACCTAACCGTCCGTATGGACTGTCTGGTCCGTGCGTGTGTCCGGCCTATGGCCAAAGGACCACGCCTAAACCTAAACAAGTCATGAACCATTGTGACTGTTCAGGGAAGGGTTGCAACCGTTCAGAACAGAACAGAACAGAACCGCCCCTATCCAATCGGATCACCTGAGGCCGGTTTAGACCATGCACGCGCCAAACTCATCGGTTATGGACCGCGACCGCATTACTCAACCTGAACCACGGTTATAACCAATCCCAACACATCAACAAGGCCACTCCAATGTACAGAAGGAGTAGAAGAAGAAATAGATGAAAAGAATAAGAAGAATAGGACACAATCCAAACGCCCATGGCTAGACCGGTTCGGACTGTCCGATTGTCTTAGCCGATGAGTCGGTGGTTACCCCACTGACCCTATCTGACTGAACCACGGCTTTGGAGTCCTTCTCCAGACCTTTCTCTATTCCTTGGGTATTCACACCCACACGGCCTCCTCTCTCCTAAACCGTTCTCCTTGCCGGAGATACAAAACCACCACGACCGGCCCTTTTCCGGCCGATCTCTTGGCCGAGACTCTCTCTCTCTCTTTCTCTACGTTTTTCTCTGAGTATTGTACTCTGGAATTGGATAATGAAATCAACAGGAGAGCCCCCATATTTATAGAAAATGAGGGGGTAAGTCTTGCCCCACGAACAGGCACGACTTGCTAGCGAATGGGCACCATCGGCCAAGGGTTTTGCCCTCTCGGCCACTTGCATCCCCTTGCCCTTTCTGATTGGGTTTGGGGTCGGTCATAAGCCCAACCCACGCCTGTTGGGGTCAAAAACGGTTACGACAAATTTAACATTCAAAACGTCCGAGGAGGAAAATAAGAATTTCTCCGAAGAGTATTTTTCGAAATAGACTCTTTCTTACGAAAAAGCTTTACGGAAGAAAGAATCGAGATGTCCGACGAAAAGCTCGAAACAGGTCGCTACGTAGCGACCGAGCGATCGTCCCGCTCGGTCGCTACGTAGCGACCGAGCTCAAGCCAAAGCTCGGTCGCTACGTAGCGACCGAGCACTCGTCTCACTCGGTCGCTACGTAGCGACCGGGCTCGAGCCAAAGTTCGGTCGCTGTGTAGCGATTGAACCTTTCCGAACATCGATACGACACCAGTCCATGCATTCTCGTCAAACCTTCGAATGCTATCTCCCGAAGACCGTAGCAAGCTCAGTCCATGTTTCCCGCTATTCTAATTCATCGATCAAACTTCGCGGATTAGAAACTGCGGAAAACTCGTAGTAAACGTGTCGAGTCGGAAGACGGCCCAAAGGGACCTAAAACACGATTCGAGGCCCATCCTATGATTTTCCTAACCAAAAGCCCGTAAACCACAGCATGGTTTACGCTTGGCCCACAAGGAAGGATAAATGTCAAGTTTCCGCGGATAAATACGGAAGTTTTGAAGATAATTATGAAGATCGGGAAAATGGAATATCTCCATTTTTATGCTATGACGGCTTAAGGGCAGAAGAGTAAAAGCGTAAACCGACCTTGGAGCTAGTATATAAGGAGTCCTAGGCGAGGAGCAGAAGAAAGAACTGTTTCAGAGCAAACTTAGCACTTAGAGCAATTTAGGCAATTTTCCGTTTTTGTTATTTCGAGCTGCGACTCAATTAGGTTTAGCCGTCTTAGGGTTGCTAGAACTAGGAATCTCGCCGACAGCTCTCGAGCCCAGGCTTATACCTTGTTGTAACGCTCATACGCAGATTCGAAATAAGATCTACTTTGCTCTCTTTTCGATTTCTTATTCTTATCGTTGTTATTCTCGTGTTCTGATTGCTTGACGTGTGGTAATTAACAGATATCCGGGTCCTCTGGGAAATTAGGGTTTTCCTAGTTTCCTTATTTAAACGGAAATCGACAGTGTGAATTTTGGTTCCCACAGTTTGGCGCTAGAAGGAGGGGGACTTACGGATCAATCTAACCCGCAAAAGCCACTCAACGATCAGGAACGATATGCGAGATTCGACGTGCGCGAACGTCATCTCATTCAAGGGGGGAGAAACGATCGATCGAGCCAAACCTCGAAATGATCTCCTTGTTATCGAGTTGACGATTCGAGATATCGACGTCGCTAGAGTACTAATCGATACCGGAAGCTTGGCCGATAACATCTTCAAAGACACTCTTGAAAAGATGGGGGTCAGCCAATCCGAAATCGCGAAATACCCAAGCCCATTGCTAGGACTTTCGGGGGAAACGACCATGGCCTATGGATCGATTAGACTCGCTGTCAAAGCCGAAACCGTGACGAACATCACAGAGTTTCTAGTCGTTGACCGCCCCGCATCTTACAACGTTATCATGGGGACGCCATGGCTAAACACCATGCGCGCAATCCCATCAACCTACCATCTTTGCCTCAAGTTTCCGACCCCTAACGGAGTCGAGGTAATCTGGGGAAATCCAAGAGTTTCACAGGTTTGTTTCGCCGTGGAACTAAAACGAAAGAGACCGATCATCGAAGTTACTCCTAAGAAAGCGGAGAAAAAGACCTCCAGCAAAGATACGCAAAGTCAGGATTCAGCGGAATTCTTCTGGCAGTCTCGCAGCATCGCAGCTCTAGATGAAAAACGCGAGCCAACATGCGAACCCGTGGTAACGATCTGTCTCGACGAAGCCTTCCCAGAACGCTGCATCGAGATTGGGGCCAATCTCCACGAGCCTTTAAGGACAGAACTCATAACCTGTCTTAAAAAGAACCTTAATACTTTCGCATGGGCTGCGGAAGATATGCCAGGAATCGACATTAACATAACATGTCACGAGCTGAATATCGACCCGACATTCAAACCCGTCAAACAGAAAAGACGGAAGCTGGGACCCGAACGTGCTACCGCAGTAAACGATGAGGTAGAAAAACTGCTTAAAGTTGGGTCGATAACAGAAGTAAGATAGCCGGACTGGCTCGCAAAGGCATGTCCAAAGGATAGCTTCCCTCTACCACATATCGATCGATTGGTAGAACCAACAGCGGGCAACGAACTCTTATCCTTCATGGATGCCTTCTCAGGTTATAATCAAATTAGGATGAATCCCGACGATCGTGAGAAGACTGCGTTCATTACCGATCGCGGAACTTATTGCTACAAGGTAATGCCCTTCGGCCTCAAAAACGCTGGAGCAGCTTACCAGCGACTCGTGAACCGAATGTTTTCCAAACAACTCGGAAAAACGATGGAAGTTTATATCGACGGCATGCTCGTCAAATCCCTCAAAGCAAGAGATCACGTGTCACATCTCGAAGAATGCTTTGCACAACTAAATTCCCATAACATGAAGCTCAACCCGACGAAATGTAGATTCGCCGTGGCATCAGGAGAATTCCTCGGCTACTTGGTTACCAACCGCGGCATCGAAGCAAATCCAAAACAGATCAACGCACTAATCGAGATGGCTTCACCAAAGAACAAGCGGGAGGTCCAGAGACTGACCGGCAGAATCGCATCACTTAACCGATTTATTTCACGATCAACAGATAAATGCCTGCCCTTCTACGACGTCCTGCGAGGAAATAAAAAATTCGAATGGACGGAAGAGTGCGAAAACGCCTTCCAACAGCTGAAGCGTTATTTAGCTACTCCTCCAGTCCTCGCAAAACCCGTGGAAGGGGAGCCTTTATTCTTGTACATCGCGGTGTCGGCAACGGCCGTAAGCGGAGTCCTGATCAGGGAAGAACGCGGAGAGCAGAAACCTATTTTCTACATAAGCAAAACCTTGCTGGATGCCGAATCTAGGTATCCGTTGATGGAAAAATTGGCATGCGCGGTCGTGACATCGGCCCGAAAACTAAGACCATATTTCCAATCCCACACGATTGTCATCCTCACGACTTTTCCCTTACGGACAATTCTGCATAGCCCAAGTCAATCAGGTCGATTGGCTAAGTGGGCGGTCGAGTTGAGCGAGTATGACATCGAATACCGACCAAGGACGAGCGCAAAATCACAAGTGCTTGCAGACTTCTTGGTCGAACTTCCAACGGGAGCAATAACCAATGAGGAACCAAATTTCACCTGGCTCCTCCACGTCGACGGATCCTCATCCAAGCAAGGATCGGGTATCGGGATCCGTCTCACATCTCCAACGAGCGAGATCTTGGAACAATCGTTCAGGCTGGAATTTCATGCCTCAAACAACGAGGCCGAATACGAAGCGTTAATCGCAGGTCTACGTTTGGCTCATGGCTTAAAAATACGCAATCTCCACGCCTACTGCGACTCCCAGTTAGTGGCCAGTCAATTCAGCGGAGAGTATGAAGCCAGAGACGAACGGATGGACGCGTACCTCAAACTGGTCCAGGGTCTAGCTCAAGATTTCGACTGCTTCGCCCTTACCCGGATCCCCCGTTCCGAGAATGTCCAGGCGGACGCCCTCGCGGCCTTAGCATCAAGTTCCGATCCAGGACTCAAAAGGGTAATTCCGGTCGAATTCATCGAACATCCGAGTATCGGACCACCAGTCGTTGTCAATCTCATAGAGGGTCAAGACGACGAGGAAGAAGAAATTACGGTACCACCACCATCAGAGCAATCTGATTACGGCTGTGATACCCCATGGCTTCAGGCGATTCGAAACTACATTATCGACGGGCAACTGCCCGCCGAAAAATGGGCAGCTCGCAAGATCCGAACACAGGCCGCACGCTACGTGACAGTGGACGGCGAAATCTACAAATGGAGATTCTCCGGACCACTCCTGACGTGCCTGGAAGGAGAAAAGGTGAGGAAAGTAATGGAGGAAATACATTCCGGCTCATGCGGCAACCATTCCGGCGGAAGATCACTAGCCGTGAAAATCAAACGCCACGGATACTATTGGCCAACAATGATCGGAGATTGCGAGAAATTCGCACGAAAATGCGAAAAATGCCAACGGCATGCGCCAACTATCCGACAACCGGCCGAAGTTCTTTCCTCCATCACATCGCCTTATCCCTTTATGCGCTGGGCCATGGATATTGTCGGACCTCTGCATAATTCAAAGCAAAAGCGCTTCCTTCTAGTCCTTACCGATTTTTTCTCAAAATGGGTAGAGGCGGACTCGTACGCAAGTATAAAAGACGTCCAAGTCGAGAATTTCGTGTGGAGAAACATCATCTGTAGGCATGGAGTTCCTTACAAAATCGTAACCGATAACGGGTCTCAATTCATTTCCACCCGATTCGAGGCATTCTGCGAAAAGTGGAAGATACGACTCAACAAGTCAACTCCCAGATATCCGCAGTGCAACGGACAGGCTGAAACAATCAACAAGACCATTCTCGACGGACTGAAGAAACGCTTGGAGGCCAAAAAAGGTAGATGGGCCGACGAACTCGAGGGAGTCCTCTGGTCTCACCGTACCACCCCAAGGCGAGCAACGGGAGAAACTCCCTTCGCCCTGGTATACGGCACGGAGTGCATGATTCCCGCAGAAGTAGAATTTCCCGGTGTTCGAAGAAGGTTCTTACCTGAACGAGAGGAACTCAACAATGCTATGCTATTGGACAACCTCGACCTCATTAACGAACGCCGGGATCGAGCGCTCATCCGAATTCAAAACTACCAGCACGCCGCTGCAAGATACTATAATTCCAACGTACGGAATCGTAGGTTCAATCAGGGAGATCTGGTCCTTCGCAAAGTCTTCCAAAACACCGCTGAACGAAACGCGGGAAAACTCGGAGCAAACTGGGAAGGTCCCTATAAAATCGAAAAAGTCGTCCGACCAGGTTCTTACGAAATAGCCAACATGCAGGGCATAAAAATCCCTAGAACCTGGAATGCGATGCATCTCAAAAAATACTATCACTAAACAAACCAACTCGCAATCACTGAACTACGAGACGGCTTGATCTCCGCAAGGAGTACGTAGGCAGTTTGCCGAAAAGCAAATTCAGCTGTCCCCCCTCATTAAAAAAGGGGGGGGGAGTGGGTACGTATACTCGTATACTCCCAAAAAATCAAAAAATTTCTTACCACACTTTTGGTGTTTTCGACTTATCAAAACATCCTCACCCGCGAAATCGCAACAAGGTCTTCGGAAATCAGTCGGCCGCTTGGGAGAATCAACCTTTAGCATCGCGAGACGTCGCAAAAAATGCCTTAAAGTTGGTTTCTTCCGAGCAAACGAAATCTCCGCAAAAAGACACATACATGCACACATTAACATTTATTTTGCGCAAAATAATCAAAACAACGGCACACGCCACCAAGTCCGATGCTGATCACATCAAACTCACAAACGTCCTAAACAGACATAGACATCTCACGGAGATGACTCTCTTACATCCGACACAAGGATAATAGCGCTATAAAAGAAATCTGAAATTTTGGTCTAGCACTTCCGGTCTCCGGAGAGATGCTCGATTCGTATCAAACAAGTCATATAAGCCGAGAACTTTTCGCGGACTTTACATCGATACGAATCAGGAAGAAATCGCGACAGGAAAAACGATAGCCGGTTAGTCACCGCACAATCCTTAAACCGAAAGTAAACCTAGGTCTTGCCCTAAACCCAGCGCACTGGTCTCTAACATCTCAAAGGCATGATATCGAAAGATAGGAGATTCTTAAACCACGCTTCTATGTTTACGTTCGATACCTTCAGCACCCCCGCAGAGTTCACATCTCGTGGAAGAACTCTCGAAACAGGTCTCGAATAAAACATTTCACAATCGAAGAAGGATATGAGACGACAACTCATCACCTTCCTCCCCACTATTCAAAAATTCATAAAAAGCGTTATCCGATTATCATACCATAAAAAGAAAGCCGCGGAGCGGCAGGGATTCAAAGCCACACACAGCCAGTCCCGAAATACAAACAAGGCCATTCAAGGCCGAAACATAAAAACATAAAAAAAAATCTCTCGCAAGAGATCTAACCAAAGTCTCGGCAGGGATTCTTCACCCGCTGCCTCATCCGAGCCTGGAGCCGCGTCACTTCCGTTCTCTCCGACCATCGGGTCTTTCCCCTCTGGGTCTTCTGAACACGTCGGAATAAAGCACGCGGATTTCAGGTCGGCCAGGATAAGATCGAAATCTCCATCCTCGGCCGCCATATCTCCCTTGCAGCCGGACAGCCGGGCCTCTTCGGCCTCCAAGGTCGGGGGAGTCTCACTTTGGAACGACCGAACTACGGCCATCCCGCCCTCAATCGTCGCCAAAGCAAAATCCCTGCTCCGGATACACTCGAGGGAACCCAGGGAAGCGGAAATCTTCGCCAAGCGAGCTTAAAACTCCGCGCGAAGGGCATCCGTAGCCTCTTGGATCCCGCGGCGCGCTAGTCCAGCATCACTCTCGATCTGACGCTGGAGTCGACGCACCTCCGAGGATTTGGCCTTCCTGGCCTTCTTTTCCTTAAGCAAGGAACTCGCCGTCTTCCCAAGGTCCCTCTCAAGCTCTCCTATCGCAACCTCGAGCTTCGACACTTTCGCAGAGTGAGAGTCCTCGACAGCCGTCAACATAGCCTCGGTTTCGGACCATCTGCCCTGAAGCTCCACCAACTCCCCGGAAAGGCGACTGGTCTCAGAACCACATTCGCTGATCATCCCATCGATCAACGATATGAACTGCGAACGGTAAAAACTGGTTAGACTAAGTCCCTGAAAAGAATGCACGAAAGACGATCGAGAATTCAAACAAGAAACAAACCTTTCCGCAAAGTCCTGACGCTAGGCTCGACCCACCTCGCTGCGAAGTCTCCCCGTCACCGCTCTTGGCAAGTTTCCTCTTCCGACTCTTAGGCTGAGTAGCCAGGACAGCGCTAGGAGCACGCAATGCCAGAACGATTTCTTTTCTGGCTGGAGGCGGAGGCATAGAGTCAGCGGCTTTCTCTTTGTCCTCGACGAAGATCGGAGTCGTGGAAGATCCCGCAGGTAGGACTTGCGGGAGAGGAGCCGCGATGTCGGTCCCATGACACGGGGCAACGACCTGCACGGAAGAAGACGGAAACTCGGAGCCAGTTTGAGCTAGTTCTTTCTCGGCTTGACGACGAACTAGTTTCTCTCGGAAAGAAAGATTACCGGCAACACAAGCCGGCACTTCCGCCGGAGAAGTTGGAATCGGAGCCGGAGAAGTGGCCTCACCCATCTCGACGTCGGAATCTTTCTTATCACCTTGGGAGGAAGACATGTTGAGAGAAAAGTTATGAAACTAGAGAGGTTTTTGAAGGAATGAAGGAGGGAAGGTGTGAAGAAAATGAATGACAAGAGCTCACTACTTATAGAAGTATGGGTTCGGAATGTCGTCTCGACAACTTTTTTCCGCGGAATTTTAAATGTAAATTTCGTCCATACACTTAACCTTGTCAAAGTCATCTATCCGCCCGCTAGAGTCACAACTCTAACGGGCTGGGGGGCTAACTGTTGGGGTCAAAAACGGTTACGAAAAATTTAACATTCAAAACGTCCGAGGAGGAAAAATAAGAATTTCTCCGAAGAGTATTTTTCGAAATAGACTCTTTCTTACGAAAAAGCTTTACGGAAGAAAGAAGAAAGAATCGAGATGTCCGACGAAAAGCTCGAAACAGGTCGCTAGTAGCGACCGAGCGATCGTCCCGCTCGGTCGCTACGTAGCGACCGAGCTCGGCCAAAGCTCGGTCGTACGTAGCGACGAGCGATCGTCCGCTCGGTCGCTACGTAGCGACCGAGCGCTCGTCCGCTCGGTTGCTACGTAGCGACCGAGCTCAAGCCAAAGCTCGGTCGCTACGTAGCGACTGAGCACTCGTCTCACCGGTCGCTACGTAGCGACCGGGCTCGAGCCAAAGTTCGGTCGCTGTGTAGCGATTGAACCTTTCCGAACATCGATACGACACCAGTCCATGCATTCTCGTCAAACCTTCGAATGCTATCTCCCGAAGACCGTAGCAAGCTCAGTCCATGTTTCCCGCTATTCTAATTCATCGATCAAACTTCGCGGATTAGAAACCGCGGAAAACTCGTAGTAAACGTGTCGAGTCGGAAGACGGCCCAAAGGGACCTAAAACACGATTCGAGGCCCATCCTACGATTTTCCTAACCAAAAGCCCGTAAAACAGCATGGTTTACGCTTGGCCACAAGGAAGGATAAATGTCAAGTTTCCGCGGATAAATACGGAAGTTTTGAAGATAATTATGAAGATCGGGAAAATGGAATATCTCCATTTTTATGCTATGACGGCTTAAGGGCAGAAGAGTAAAAGCGTAAACCGACCTTGGAGCTAGTATATAAGGAGTCCTAGGCGAGGAGCAGAAGAAAGAACTTTTTCAGAGTAAACTTAGCACTTAGAGCAATTTAGGCAATTTTCCGTTTTTGTTATTTCGAGCTGCGACTAAATTTGGTTTAGCCGTCTTAGGGTTGCTAGAACTAGGAATCTCGCCGACAGCTCTCGAGCCCAGGCTTATACCTTGTTGTAACGCTCATACGCAGATTCGGAATAAGATCTACTTTGCTCTCTTTTCGATTTCTTATTTTTATCGTTGTTATTCTCGTGTTCTGATTGCTTGACGTGTGGTAATTAACAGATATCCGGGTCCTCTGGGAAATAGGGTTTTCTAGTTTCCTTATTTAAACGGAAATCGACAGTGTGAATTTCGGTTCCCACAACGCCCCAAGCCTCCTGGACTTACCCCACGGCCTTGTCCAAGGACCCAACAGCCCATGGC